>NC_057806.1:7285910-7439992 GCF_018294505.1 Triticum aestivum | reverse complement strand
GCCCCTCCCTCGTCGTAGGCACCCGAGGTGAGCACGCCTGCTCCTCCCTCTCCCCTACCTCTGCCTAGGGTTTCTTGAAGGAAATATGCCCTAGAGGCAATAATAAAGTTATTATTTATTTCCTTATAATCATGATAAATGTTTATTATTCATGCTAGAATTGTATTAACCGGAAACATAAACATGTGTGAATACATAGACAAACAAAGTGTCACTAGTATGCCTCTACTTGAGTAGCTCGTTAATCAAAGATGGTTATGTTTCCTAACCATGAACAATGAGTTGTTATTTGATTAACGGGATCACATCATTGAGAAAATGATCTGATTGACATGACCCATTCCATTAGCTTAGCACCCGATCGTTTAGTATGTTGCTATTGCTTTCTTCATGACTTATACATGTTCCTATAACTATGAGATTATGCAACTCCCGTTTACCGGAGGAACACTTTGGGTACTACCAAACGTCACAACGTAACTGGGTGATTATAAAGGAGTACTACAGGTGTCTCCAAAGGTACATGTTGGGTTGGCGTATTTCGAGATTAGGTTTTGTCACTCCGATTGTCGGAGAGGTATCTCTGGGCCCTCTCGGTAATGCACATCACTTAAGCCATGCAAGCATTGCAACTAAATGAGTTAGTTGCGGGATGATGTATTACAGAACGAGTAAAGAGACTTGCCGTAACGAGATTGAACTAGGTATTGGAATACCGACGATCGAATCTCGGGCAAGTAACATACCGATGACAAAGGGAACAACGTATGTTGTTATGCGGTCTGACCGATAAAGATCTTAGTAGAATATGTAGGAGCCAATATGGGCATCCAGGTCCCGCTATTGGTTATTTACCGGAGACATGTCTCGGTCATGTCTGCATTGTTCTCGAACCCATAGGGTCCGCACGCTTAAGGTTACGATGACTGTTATATTATGAGTTTATGCATTTTGATGTACCGAAGGTTGTTTGGAGTCCCGGATGTGATCACGGACATGACGAGGAGTCTCGACATGGTCGAGACATAAAGATTGATATATTGGAAGCCTGTGTTTGGATACCGGAAGTGTTCCGGGTGAAATCGGGATTTTACCGGAGTACCGGGAGGTTACCGGAACCCCCCGGGAGCTAAATGGGCCATGATGGGCCTTAGTGGAAAAGAGAAGAGGCAGCCCTACATGGGCCGCGCGCCCCTCCCCTCCCTTGGTCCGAATTGGACAAGGAGAGGGGGCCGGCCCCTCTCTCTCTTTTCCCCCCTCCACAAGTCCTATTCCAACTAGGATTGGGGGGGGGGGGAATCCTACTCCCAGAGGGAGTAGGACTCTCCTGGCGCGCCCTATGTGGCCGGCCAGCCTCCCCCCCTTTGGTCCTTTATATACTGAGGCAGAGGCACCCTAAAGACACACAAGTTGATCCACGTGATCTATTCCTTAGCCGTGTGCGGCGCCCCCAGCCACCATAGTCCTTGATAATATTGTAGCGGTGCTTAGGCGAAGCCCTGCAGCAGTAGTATGTCAAGATCGTCACCACGCCATCATGCTGACGGAACTCTTCCCCGACACTTTGCTGGATCGGAGTCCGGGGATCGTCATCGAGCTGAACGTGTGCTAGAACTCGAAGGTGCCGTAGTTTCGGTGCTTGGTCGGTTGGATCGTGAAGACGTACGACTACATCAACCAAACGCTTCCGTTGTCAATCTACTAGGTATGTAGATCATACTCCCCCTCTCGTTGCTATGCATCACATGATCTTGTGTGTGCGTAGGAAATTTTTTGAAATTACTACGTTCCCCAACAGTGGCATCCGAGCCTAGGTTTTATATGTTGATGTTATATGCACGAGTAGAACACAAGTGAGTTGTGGGCGATATAAGTCATACTGCCTACCAGCATGTCATACTTTGGTTCGACGGTATTGTTGGATGAAGCGGCCTAGACCGGCATTACGCGTACGCTTACGCGAGACCGGTTCTCCCGACGTGCTTTGCACAGAGGTGGCTTGTGGGTGACAGTTTCTCCAACTTTAGTTGAACCAAGTGTGGCTACGCCCGGTCCTTGCGAAGGTTAAAACGGAGTCAAATTGACAAACTATCGTTGTGGTTTTTTGATGCGTACGTGAGATTGGTTCTTACTTAAGCCCGTAGCAGCCACGTAAAAATTGCAACAACAAAGTAGAGGACGTCTAACTTGTTTTTGCAGGGCATGTTGTGATGTGATATGGTCAAGACATGATGCTGAATTTTATTGTATGAGATGATCATGTTTTGTAACCGAGTTATCAGCAACCGGCAGGGGCCATATGGTTGTCGCTTTATTGTATGCAATGCAATCGCGATGTAATGCTTTACTTTATCACTAAACGGTAGCGATAGTCGTAGAAGCACAAGCTTGGCGAGACGACAACGATGCTACGATGGAGATCAAGGTGTCATGCCGGTGACGATGGTGATCACGAGGGTGCTTCGGAGATGGAGATCACAAGCACAAGATGATGATGGCATATCATATCACTTATATTGATTGCATGTGATGTTTATCTTTTATGCATCTTATCTTGCTTTGATTGACGGTAGCATTATAAGATGATCTCTCACTAAATTATCAAGAAGTGTTCTCCCTGATTATGCACCATTGCGAAAGTTCTTCGTGCTGAGACACCACGTGATGATCGGGTGTGATAGGTTCTACGTTCAAATACAACGGGTGCAAAACAGTTGCACACGCGGAATACTCAGGTTATACTTGACAAGCCAAGCATATACAGATATGGCCTCGGAACACAGAGACCGAAAGGTCGAGCGTGAATCATATAGTAGATATGATCAACATAATGATGTTCACCAATGAAACTACTCCATCTCACGTGATGATCGGACATGGTTTAGTTGATGGATCACGTAATCACTTAGAGGATTAGAGGGATGTCTATCTAAGTGGGAGTTCTTTAAGTAAATTAACTGAACTTAAATTTATCATGAAACTTAGTACCTGATTAGTATCTTGCTTGTTTATGTTTGATTGTAGATAGATGGCTCGTGCTGTTGTTCCGTTGAATTTTAATGCGTTCCTTGAGAAAGCAAAGTTGAAAGATGATGGTAGCAATTACACGGACTGGGTCCGTAACTTGAGGATTATCCTCATTGCTGCACAGAAGAATTGCGTCCTGGAAGCACCGCTGGGTGCCAGGCCTGCTGCAGGAGCAACGCCGGATGTTATGAACGTCTGGCAGAGCAAAGCTGATGACTACTCGATAGTTCAGTGTGCCATGCTTTACGGCTTAGAATCGGGACTTCAACGACGTTTTGAACGTCATGGAGCATATGAGATGTTCCAGGAGTTGAAGTTAATATTTCAAGCAAATGCCCGGATTGAGAGATATGAAGTCTCCAATAAGTTCTATAGCTGCAAGATGGAAGAGAATAGTTCTGTTAGGGAGCATATACTCAAAATGTCTGGGTATAATAATCACTTGATTCAATTGGGAGTTAATCTTCCAGATGATTGCGTCATTGACAGAATTCTCCAATCACTGCCACCAAGCTACAAGAGCTTCGTGATGAACTATAATATGCAAGGGTTGAATAAGACTATTCCCAAGCTCTTCGCGATGCTGAAAGCTGCGGAGGTAGAAATCAAGAAGGAGCATCAAGTGTTGATGGTCAACAAGACCACTAGTTTCAAGAAAAAGGGCAAAGGGAAGAAGAAAGGGAACTTCAAAAAGAACGGCAAGCAAGTTGCTACTCAAGAGAAGAAACCCAAACCTAGACCTAAGCCTGAAACTGAGTGCTTCTATTGCAAGCAGACTGGTCACTGGAAGCGGAACTGCCCCAAGTATTTGGCGGATAAGAAGGATGGCAAGGTGAACAAAGGTATATGTGATATACATGTTATTGATGTGTACCTTACTAATGCTCGCAGTAGCACCTGGGTATTTGATACTGGTTCTGTTGCTAATATTTGCAACTCGAAACACGGACTATGGATCAAGCGAAGATTGGTTAAGGACGAGGTGACGATGCGCGTGGGAAACGGTTCCAAAGTCGATGTGATCGCAGTCGGCACGCTACCTCTACATCTACCTTCGGGATTAGTTTTAGACCTTAATAATTGTTATTTGGTGCCAGCGTTAAGCATGAACATTATATCTGGATCTTGTTTGATGCGAGACAGTTATTCATTTAAATCAGAGAATAATGGTTGTTCTATTTATATGAGTAATATCTTTTATGGTCATGCACCCTTGAAGAGTGGTCTATTCTTGTTGAATCTCGATAGTAGTAACACACATATTCATAATGTTGAAGCCAAAAGATGCAGAGTTGATAATGAGAGTGCAACTTATTTGTGGCACTGTCGTTTAGGTCATATCGGTGTAAAGCGCATGAAGAAACTCCATACTGATGGACTTTTGGAACCACTTGATTATGAATCACTTGGTACTTGCGAACCGTGCCTCATGGGCAAGATGACTAAAACGCTGTTCTCCGGTACTATGGAGAGAGCAACAGATTTGTTGGAAATCATACATACAGATGTATGTGGTCCGATGAATATTGAGGCTCGTGGCGGATATCGTTATTTTCTCACATTCACAGATGATTTAAGCAGATATGGGTATATCTACTTAATGAAACATAAGTCTGAAACATTTGAAAAGTTCAAGGAATTTCAGAGTGAAGTTGAAAATCATCGTAACAAGAAAATAAAGTTTCAACAATCTGATCGTGGAGGAGAATATTTGAGTTACGAGTTTGGTGTACATTTGAAAAATTGTGAAATAGTTTCGCAACTCACGCCACCCGGAACACCTCAGCGTAATGGTGTGTCCGAACGTTGTAATCGTACTTTACCGGATATGGTGCGATCTATGAGTCTCTTACTGATTTACCGCTATCGTTTTGGGGATACGCTCTAGAGATGGCCGCATTCATGTTAAATAGGGCACCATCAAAATCCGTTGAGACGGCGCCTTATGAACTGTGGTTTGGCAAGAAACCAAAGTTGTCGTTTCTGAAAGTTTGGGGCTGCGATGCTTATGTGAAAAAACTTCAACCTGATAAGCTCGAACCCAAATCGGAGAAATGTGTCTTCATAGGATATCCAAAGGAAACTATTGGATACACCTTCTATCACAGATCCGAAGGCAAGTCTTTTGTTGCTAACTTCGGAAACTTTCTGGAGAAGGAGTTTCTCTCGAAAGAAGTGAGTGGGAGGAAAGTAGAGCTTGACGAGGTAACTGTACCTGCTCCCTTATTTGAAAGTAGTACATCACAGAAAACTGTTTCTATGACACCTACACCAGTTAGTGAGGAAGCTAATGATGATGATCATGAAACTTCAGAACAAGATACTACTGAACCTCGTAGATCAACCAGAGTAAGATCCGCACCAGAGTGGTACGGTAATCCCGTTCTGGAAGTCATGCTACTAGATCATGATGAACCTACGAACTATGAAGAAGCGATGGTGAGCCCAGATTCCGCAAAGTGGCTTGAAGCCATGAAATCTGAGATGGGATCCATGTATGAGAACAAAGTATGGACTTTGGTTGACTTGCCCGATGATCGGTAAGCAATTGAGAATAAATGGATCTTCAACAAGAAGACTGACGCTGACAGTAATATTAATGTCTACAAAGCTCGACTTGTCGCAAAAGGTTTTCGGCAAGTTCAAGGGATTGACTATGATGAGACCTTCTCACCCGTAGCGATGCTTAAGTCTGTCCGAATCATGTTAGCAATTGCCGCATTTTATGATTGAAATTTGGCAGATGGATGTCAAAACTGCATTCCTGAATGGATTTCTGGAAGAAGAGTTGTATATGATGCAACCAGAAGGTTTTGTCGATCCAAAGGGAGCTAACAAAGTGTGCAAGCTCCAGCGATCCATTTATGGACTGGTGCAAGCCTCTCGGAGTTGGAATAAACGTTTTGATAGTGTGATCAAAGCATTTGGTTTTATACAGACTTTTGGAGAAGCCTGTATTTACAAGAAAGTGAGTGGGAGCTCTGTAGCATTTCTGATATTATATGTGGATGACATATTACTAATTGGAAATGATATAGAATTTCTGGATAGCATAAAGGGATACTTGAATAAAAGTTTTTCTATGAAAGACCTCGGTGAAGCTGCTTACATATTAGGCATTAAGATCTATAGAGATAGATCAAGACGCTTAATTGGACTTTCACAAACCACATACCTTGACAAAGTTTTGAAGAAGTTCAAAATGGATCAAGCAAAGAAAGGGTTCTTGCCTGTGTTACAAGGTGTGAAGTTGAGTAAGACTCAATGCCCGACCACTGCAGAAGATAGAGAGAATATGAAAGATGTTCCCTATGCATCAGCCATAGGATCTATCATGTATGCAATGCTATGTACCAGACCTGATGTGTGCCTTGCTATAAGTCTAGCAGGGAGGTACCAAAGTAATCCAGGAGTGGATCACTGGACAGCGGTCAAGAACATCCTGAAATACCTAAAAAGGACTAAGGATATGTTTCTCATATGTGGAGGTGACAAAGAGCTCATCGTAAAAGGTTACGTTGATGCAAGCTTTGACACTGATCCAGACGATTCTAAATCGCAAACCGGATACGTGTTTACATTAAACGATGGAGCTGTCAGTTGGTGCAGTTCTAAACAAAGCGTTGTAGCAGGATCTACATGTGAAGCAGAGTACATAGCTGCTTCGGAAGCAGCAAATGAAGGAGTCTGGATGAAGGAGTTCATATCCGATCTAGGTGTCATACCTAGTGCATCGGGTCCAATGAAAATCTTTTGTGACAATACTGGTGCAATTGCCTTGGCAAAGGAATCCAGATTTCACAAGAGAACCAAGCACATCAAGAGACGCTTCAATTCCATCCGGGATCTAGTCTAGGTGGGAGACATAGAGATTTGCAAGATACATACGGATCTGAATGTTGCAGACCCATTGACTAAGCCTCTTCCACGAGCAAAACATGATCAGCACCAAGGCTCCATGGGTGTTAGAATCATTACTGTGTAATCTAGATTATTGACTCTAGTGCAAGTGGGAGACTGAAGGAAATATGCCCTAGAGGCAATAATAAAGTTATTATTTATTTCCTTATAATCATGATAAATGTTTATTATTCATGCTAGAATTGTATTAACCGGAAACATAATACATGTGTGAATACATAGACAAACAAAGTGTCACTAGTATGCCTCTACTTGACTAGCTCGTTAATCAAAGATGGTTATGTTTCCTAACCATGAACAATGAGTTGTTATTTGATTAACAGGATCACATCATTGAGGGAATGATCTGATTGACATGACCCATTCCATTAGCTTAGCACCCGATCGTTTAGTATGTTGCTATTGCTTTCTTCATGACTTATACATGTTCCTATAACTATGAGATTATGCAACTCCCGTTTACGGAGGAACACTTTGGGCACTACCAAACATCACAACGTAACTGGGTAATTATAAAGGAGTACTACAGGTGTCTCCAAAGGTACATGTTGGGTTGGCGTATTTCGAGATTAGGTTTTGTCACTACGATTGTCGGAGAGGTATCTCTGGGCCCTCTCGGTAATGCACATCACTTAAGCCTTGCAAGCATTGCAACTAAATGAGTTAGTTGCGGGATGATGTATTACAGAACGAGTAAAGAGACTTGCCGGTAACGAGATTGAACTAGGTATTGGAATACCGACGATCAAATCTCGGGCAAGTAACATACCGATGACAAAGGGAACAACGTATGTTGTTATGCGGTCTGACCGATAAAGATCTTCATAGAATATGTAGGAGCCAATATGGGCATCCAGGTCCCGCTATTGGTTATTGACCAGAGACATGTCTCGGTCATGTCTGCATTGTTCTCGAACCCGTAGGGTCCGCACGCTTAAGGCTACGATGACTGTTATATTATGAGTTTATGCATTTTGATGTACCGAAGGTTGTTCGGAGTCCCGGATGTGATCACGGACATGACGAGGAGTCTCGAAATGGTCGAGACATAAAGATTGATTTATTGGAAGCCTATGTTTGGATACCGGAAGTGTTCCGGGTGAAATCGGGATTTTACCGGAGTACCGGGAGGTTACCGGAACCCCCCGGGAGCTAAATGGGCCATGATGGGCCTTAGTGGAAAAGAGAAGAGGCAGCCCTCCATGGGCCGTGCGCCCCTCCCCTCCCTTGGTCTGAATTGGACAAGGAGAGGGGGCCGGCCCCTCTCTCTCTTTTCCCCCCTCCACAAGTCCTATTCCAACTAGGATTGGGGGGAATCCTACTCCCAGAGGGAGTAGGACACTCCTGGCGCGCCCTATGTGGCCGGCCAGCCTCCCCCCCTTTGGTCCTTTATATACTGAGGCAGAGGCACCCTAGAGACACACAAGTTGATCCACATGATCTATTCCTTAGCCGTGTGCGGCGCCCCCAGCCACCATAGTCCTCGATAATATTGTAGCGGTGCTTAGGCGAAGCCCTGCAGCAGTAGTACGTCAAGATCGTCACCACGCCGTCGTGCTGACGGAACTCTTCCCCGACACTTTGCTGGATCGGAGTCCGGGGATCGTCATCGAGCTGAACGTGTGCTAGAACTCGGAGGTGCCGTAGTTTCGGTGCTTGATCGGTTGGATCGTGAAGACGTACGACTACATCAACCAAACGCTTCCGTTGTAGATCTACTAGGTATGTAGATCATACTCCCCCTCTCGTTGCTATGCATCACATGATCTTGCGTGTGCGTAGGAAATTTTTTGAAATTACTACGTTCCCCAACATTTCTACCTCCATCAAATTAGTTAGGGTGGAAACGAATCGGATGCGGATGCGGCTCAAATGAGTTAGGGTTCATGTAAGGGTGGAAATGAATCAAATTTCTAAGATGAATCATAAAACGAGTAAAATTTGACCACTTATTTCACTTTATAGTTGGATAATTGGAATATCCGCTACCACTTTCCACCCCTATAGGTTCATCAAATTAGATGGTAATTAGGGCAGTAGTTCTTAGGTACTAATTAGTTAGTAAGAACTAGGTACTAATTAGGTACTAGAATATTTTTATTTATAGTAAGTTTATTTTTAGTAAGAACTAGTTGAATTAATAGAACTAGTTAGTAAGAACTTGTTGCTATTTTTTTAGTTAAAGCAATTGTCACGCATCGACGTGGACGATGCTAATCCCGCATCCTCGTCGTCGAGTCGGCGGAGGACGACACCTGCTTGACCAGATGGGCCATGTCCGGGACTGGGCTCCGTCGGGGTGGTACTGGGAGGCGCTACCTACCGGGGGGCACAGGTTGGTGAGGAGCCAGTCTGTCGTTGACCCGAACTTCTTTGGTGGCGGTCACATGGGCCAGTGACGGTCCAGAGGCTCGAGGACTCCGCGGAGGTGGTGCGTCACCGTGTCAGTGAGGAGGACGCGCACGTCCGTCGCTACTTGTTTGCGTTGGAGCACAGGTTCTCCAATACCTGGCAGGTTCTCCAGGGATCTCGCTGGAGCTATGATCCCGTGATGGTTCCTTCTCTGTGGGTGTCCACCGCCCGCGCCGATACCCGTCGTGTGCTAGGGTTTTAGTTGTACTAGTGATGTTATATGTATGACACTATTCGGGATGTATTAGTGATAATATTCGACGATGTACGGACGCATGAGATGATTTACTTTTGCTTATTGAATGCATGCTAATTTGAGTCTTATAAGATATTTTGAAATGTATATCTTGTGTTTCTCAATATCCGGTCATGTTTGCAGGTTACACCTCCGAGTGGCCTATGTTTTGCCGGAGTGTTGATTCATTTCCATTCCGGCAAATTTCAGGTGCTCGATATATCCTATTTTAGCAAAGGTCATGCCGGATTTTTCCGTGAATTTTGGCATGACTTTTGCCAGAATATGTAGGAAATATCGAGTGCCCCGGATTTGTGTGTTGAGTATCCTGGTAGTTGTCTTCTATCGATTTTCAATTAATGTTTTAACTATGAACATAGGAAATGTCTGACGACAAAAAGGATTTCAGTATTTGCAAATACTGCGAAGACGAGCACGGCCTGTGCGACGGAATCTTCCTAGATGATGATAGGCGCTTCATCATCAAGCTGGACGAGAACTTCGAAGTGGATACAGTAAGTCATAACGACAAGTCTTTTTTCGTAATTAAGCATGACATCTGCTTCATTTGCTTCAACTTATATTTTTTTACTATTCTACTAGCGTATCCCCTGCCATGCAAGAGTTTTTGTATTGGATAAGATAGGTTTCAGTCATACTATGGAGGTAAAGAAAGTTTATTTGAAGACCGAGCATGGTTATATTTTCCATGCAAAATTATACAATTCAGACGACTACACCTATTTTGGATGCAAAACATGGCGAGCACTATGCAAGAATTATGCATTTCAGCCTGATATGGTTATCACCTTTGATATTCGTCCGGAAGATGATATTGAAGGTAATACCGACATCTGGGTCGATGTGCAGACGCCTCCAGTTACACCAAAATGTAAGTTTCTCAACCATATTTATGTCTTTGATATTGTTTATTCAAAAATAGTTGACAACTAATTTGTATTGTCAGCTTATTTCGGTGCAAGCAAACATGTCCAGCGCTTGGTAGACAGGTTCATCTGCATGCTCCAACTTGATCAAGAAGGAGAGCTACACATGTTTTATGTTGTTTTACCTAAGAGAGAGCAGCAGGAGTGATTAGCTAGAAATGAGTTTGAGGATGATGATGTGAACACTATTACTATGATGATAAAATAGCTAGTGTTGGTGGTAATGATTGTTGATTATTATTAGCTAGTGTTAGTGGTGATTAAATAAATATTGTTGGTGCTAATGATTATGATGATGATTAAATAGCTTGTGCTGGCGGATTAGATTCAAGTGGAGGCAACATGTGGTGCACATCGAAAGTACTACTAGTCCAAACTAGATCAAGTTTGGATTAGTAGTATACTTTTGACATGCACCACATATTGCCTCCACTTGAACCTAATCCACCTTCATTTGACACACTGTTATGGACATAATGATATAAACCTCATAACTGGTATTGTACCAATATTTGTACGATGGCGCATAAATACACTAAAAATAAAAAAATAAAAAAACAATACTAGTAGCGATGGAAAGAAAACACGCTGCCAGTAGTTACATTAGCAACAGCGTGGGGGTGAACAAGCGCTGCAGCTATTTGTCCTAGCAGTAGCACGTGCGGCACGCGTTACTGCTAAGCAATAGTTGTAGCGCCTTATTAGTAGCGCGCCTACCCGCGCTACTAGTGAGCACAAAACCAGCGCTACTGCTAGGGTTTTCCCTAGTAGTGTCTAGTACGAACTCTAGGGATGTTTGTGACACTTATAAGAATAGCCCAAGGGATTGATTGGAAAGAATAACTTTGAGGTGGTTTCGTACCCTACCATAATCTCTTCGTTTGTTCTCCGCTATTAGTGACTTTGGAGTGACTCTTTATTGCATGTTGAGGGATAGTTATGTGATCCAATTATGATATTATTGTTGAGAGGACTTACACTAGCGAAGGTATGAACCCTAGGCCTTGTTTACTATCATTGCAATACCGTTTACGCTCACTTTTATCATTAGTTACCTTACTGTTTTTATATTTTCAGATTACAAATACCTTTATCTACTATCCATATTGCACTTGTATCACCATCTCTCCGCCGAACTAGTGCACCTATACAATTTACCATTGTATTGGGTGTATTGGGGACACAAGAGACTCTTAGTTATTTGGTTGCAGGGTTACTTGAGAGAGACCATCTTCATCCTATGCCTCCTACAGATTGATAAACCTTATGTCATCCACTTGAGGGAAATTTGCTACTGTCCTACAAACTCTGCACTTGGAGGCCCAACAACGTCTACAAGAAGAAGGTTGTGTAGTAGACATCAAGCTCTTTTCTGACGCCGTTGCCGGGGAGGTGAGTGCTTGAAGGTATATCTTTAGATCTTGCAATCGAGTCTTTTAGTTTCTTGTTTTATCACTAGTTTAGTTTATAAAATAAAACTATAAAAAATGGAATTGAGTTTGTCTCATACGCTTCACCTTTTTAATATCTTTCGTGAGTATGATGGAAAGGATAATTGTGCTCAAGTTCTAGAAGAAGAGATCTCTAAAATGTTTGGCACTAAATATTTGAATGATGAGCATGATTGCAATGTTTTTAGTACAAATTCCTTGAATATCCATGATGCTAATGATATGCAAAGCCACAAGCTTGGGGAAGCTATGTTTGATGAAGATGATATTTTTTGTCCCCCAAGTTTTGATGAGCAAATTTATTATGATGAAAGCATTCCTACTATATATGATGATTATTGTGATGACACGTATGCTTTAAAGAATAATTATAACCATGAAATTTGTCATCTTGATCTTAATTTTCAATCACATGATAATTATTTTGTTGAGTTTGTCCCACTATTATTCGTGAGAAGAATTTTGCTTGTGTGGAGAGTAGTAAATTTTCTATGCTTGTAGATCATGAAAAGAATGCTTTATGTGATAGTTATATTGTTAAATTCATTCATGATGCTACTGAAAATTATTATGAGGGAGGAACATATGCTTGTAGGAATTGCAATAATATCAAGTTTCCTCTCTATGTGCTTAAATTT
Organism: Triticum aestivum; assembly: GCF_018294505.1. NCBI lineage: Eukaryota > Viridiplantae > Streptophyta > Magnoliopsida > Poales > Poaceae > Triticum > Triticum aestivum. The sequence continues at coordinate 7,427,361 of NC_057806.1, read as the reverse complement.
TTGAAGTTATGCTTGTTTTACCTTCCTATGCAAGATGATTATTGTTCCCACAAGTTGTTTGCTCACAAAACCCCTATGCATAGGAAGTGGGTTAGACTTAAATGTATTAGCAATATTCTTCATGATGCTCTCTTTATGTTACAATTCTTATCTTTTATGTGAGCATCATTGAAATCATCATGCCTAGCTAGGGGCGTTAAACGATAGCGCTTGTTGGGAGGCAACCCAATTTTATTTTTGTTCCTTGCCTTTTGCTCCTGTTTAGTAATAAATAATTCATCTAGCCTCTGTTTAGATGTGGTTTTATGCTTTTAGTTAGTGTTTGTGCCAAGTAGAACCTTTGGGAAGACTTTGGGAAAGTCTTGTTGATCATGCTGTAAAAAACAGAAACTTTAGCGCTCACGAGAATTGCTGCCATTTTTATTTGGAAAGTCCTATTTAGTTAATTCTTTTTGAATATAATTAATAGATAAATTCCTCAGGTCCAGAAATTTATTTGAGAATTTTATGAGTTCCAGAAGTATACGTTTGATCCAGATTACTACAGACTGTTCTGTTTTTGATAGATTATGTTTTTCGTGTGTTGTTTGCTTATTTTGATGAATCTATGGCTAGTAAAAGAGTTTATAAACCATAGAGAAGTTGGAATACAGTAAGTTTAACACCAATATAAATAAAGAATGAGTTCATTACAGTACCTTTAAGTGGTGATTTAATTTCTTATACTAACGGAGCTTACGAGTTTTCTGTTAAGTTTTGTGTTGTGAAGTTTTCAAGTTTTGGGTAAGGATTCGATGGACTATGGAATAAGGAGTTGCAAGAGCCTAAGCTTGGGGATTCACAAGGCACCCCAAGGTAATATTCAAGGACAACCAAGAGCCTAAGCTTGGGGATGCCCCGGAAGGCATCCCCTCCTCTGTCTTCGTTCATCGGTAACTTTACTTGGAGCTATATTTTTATTCACCACATGATATGTGTTTTGCTTGGAGCATCAATTTATTTTGTTAGGATTTTCTTGCTGTTATTTAGAACAATGTTTTGCATCTTTTATTTCAATAAAAGTGGCATTGATAGCCTTTACTATGCCTATGTTACAAGTATACATGTCGCTGTTTGAAAACAGAAAGTTTACTGCTGTTGCAATAATTCCCTAGAAAAGTCACAATGTGATAAAATGTTGAAACCTTTTGCATATTAAGCTCTGATAAATTTACTACAGTGGGAATTTTATTTCATAATTTTTGTAGCTAGGGAAGTATGGATGTTGCAGCATTCTTTACAGATTATCCTGTTTAGGCAGATTGTTGTTATGTTTGCATTGTTTGCATATGGTTGCTTCTTTAATGATTCTATTTGAGGATAGGACTATTAAATATGCAGAGGAATTTAGTATGCAATGTTGAATAATAATTTTAGTGATTTTCTACAGTAGAGTATGATAAGGTTTTTGCAATGGTTTATACTAACTTATCCCACGAGTCCTTCTTGAGTTTTGTGTGGATGAAGCTTTTGAGATTTAGGGAGACCGTGATATGAGAGGAATTAAGGAGACACAAAAGCTCAAGCTTGGGGATGCCCAAGGCACCCCAAGATAATATTTCAAGAAGTCTCAAGCATCTAAGCTTTGGGATGCCCCGGTTGGCATCTCACCTTTCTTCTTCAACAATTATCGGTTAGTTTCGGTTGATCCTAAGTTTTTGCTTCTTCACATGATGTATGCTATTCTTAGATGTCGTTTTATTTTGCTTTGCTTGCTGTTTGAATAGAATACCAAGATCTGAAATTATTAAATGTTAGAGAGTCTTCACATAGTTACATAATTATTCGACTACTCATTGATCTTCACTTATATCTTTCGGAGTAGTTTGTCATTTGCTCTAGTGCTTCACTTATATCTTTTAGAGCATGGTGGTAGTTTTATTTTGAAGAAATAGATGAACTCTCATGCTTCACTTATTTTGAGAGTTTTAAATAGCATGGTAATTTGCTTTAAATCCTAATATGCTAGGCATCCAAGATGGATATAATAAAACTTTCTTATGAGTGTATTGAATACTAAGAGAAGTTTGATGCTTGATGATTGTTTTGAGATATGAGGATGGTAATATTAAAGTCATGCTAGTTGATTAGTTGTGAATTTGAGAAATACTTGTGTTGAAGTTTGTGATTCCCGTAGCATGCACGTATGGTGAACCGTTATGTGATGAAGTCGGAGCATGATTTATTTATTGATTGCCTTCCTTATGAGTGGCGGTTAGGGACGAGCGATGATCTTTTCCTACCAATCTATCCCCTAGGAGCATGCGCGTAATACTTTGCTTTGATAACTTGTAGATTTTTGCAGTAAGTATATGAGTTCTTTATGACTAATGTTGAGTCCATGGATTATACGCACTCTCACCCTTCCACCATTGCTAGCCTCTCCAGTACCGCGCAACTTTCGCCGGTACCATACACCCACCATATACCTTCCTCAAAACAGCCACCATACCTACCTATTATGGCATTTCCATAGCCATTCCGAGATATATTGCCATGCAACTTTCCACCGTTCCATTTATGACACACTCCATCATTGTCATATTGCTTAGCATGATCATGTAGTTGACATAGTATTTTTGGCAAAGCCACCATTCATAATTCTTTCATACATGTCACTCATGAGTCATTGCACATCCCAGTACACCGCCGGAGGCATTCATATAGAGTCATATCTTGTTCTAAGTATCGAGTTGTAATTCTTGAGTTGTAAGTAAATAAAAGTGTGATGATCATCATTATTAGAGCATTGTCCCAGTGAGGAAAGGATGATGGAGACTATGATTCCCCCACAAGTCGGGATGAGACTCCGGACGAAAAATAAATAAAAGAGGCCAAAGAAGACCAAACAAAAAAAGGAAAGAAAAGAGGCCATAAAAAAGAGAAAAGTCCCAAATAAAAAAATTAAAAAAAATGAGAGAAAAAGAGAGAAGGGACAATGCTACTATCCTTTTACCACACTTGTGCTTCAAAGTAGCACCATGATCTTGATGATAGAGAGTCTCCTATGTTGTCACTTTCATATACTAGTGGGAATCTTTCATTATAGAACTTGGCTTGTATATTCCAATGATGGGCTTCCTCAAAATGTCGTAGGTCTTCGTGAGCAAGCGAGTTGGATACACACCCACTAGTTTCTTTTGTTGAGCTTTCATACATTTATACATCCGTTGCATGGCAATCCCTACTCACTCACATTGATATCTATTGATGGGCATCTCCATAGCCCGTTGATACGCCTAGTTGATGTGAGACTATCTTCCCCCTTTTTGTCTTCTCCACAACCACCACTCTATTCCACCTATAGTGCTATATCCATGGCTCACGCTCATGTATTGCGTGAAGATTGAAAAAGTTTGAGAACATCAAAAGTATAAAACAATTGCTTGGCTTGTCATCGGGGTTGTGCATGATTTAAATACTTTGTGTGGTGAAGATAGAGCATAGCCAGACTATATGATTTTGTAGGGATAGCTTTCTTTGACCATGATATTTTGAGAAGACATAATTGCTTTGTTGGTATGCTTGAAGTATTATTATTTTTATGTCAATATAAACTTTTATCTTGAATCTTTCGGATCTGAATATTCATGCCACAATTAAGAAGAATTACATTGAAATTATGCCAAGTAGCACTCCGCATCAAAAATTTTGTTTTTATCATTTACCTACTCGAGGACGAGCAGGAATTAAGCTTGGGGATGCTGATACGTCTCCAACGTATCTATAATTTTTGATTGCTCCATGCTATATTATCTACTGTTTTGGGCAATATTGGGCTTTATTTTCCACTTTTATATTATTTTTGGGACTAACCTATTTAACCGGAGGCCCAGCCCACATTTGTTGTTTTATGCCTATTTCAGTGTTTCGAAGAAAAGGAATATCAAACGGAGTCGAAACGGAATGAAATCAACTGAAGAAGTTATTTTTGGAAGGAAACCTACCGGATAGACTTGGACCCTACGTCAGAAGATGAAGGGGGAGCTCACGAGGGTAGGGGGCGCCCCCCTTGCCTCGTGGCTCCCCTTCGGTCCACCGACATACTCCTTTCACCCATATATACCTACGTATCGTAAAACTTCCAGAACGGACAATAGATCAGGAGTTCCGCCGCCAGAAGCCTCCGTAGCCACCGAAAACCAATCTAGACCCGTTCTAGCACCCTGCCGGAGGGGGCAATCCTTCTCCGGTGGCCATCTTCATCATCCCGGTGCTCTCCATGACGAGGAGGGAGTAGTTCTCCCTCGGGGCTGAGGGTATGTACCAGTAGCTATGTGTTTGATCTCTCTCTCTCTCTTGTGTTCTTGATTTGGCACGATCTTGATGTATCGCGAGCTTTGCTATTATAGTTGGATCCTATGTTTCTCCTCCCCCTCTTCTCTCTTGTAATGAATTGAGTTTCCCCTTTGAAGTAATCTTATCGGATTGAGTCTTTAAAGATTTGAGAACACTTGATGTATGTCTTGCCGTGGATATCTGTGGTGACAATGGGATATCACATGATTCACTTGATGTATGTTTTGGTGATCAACTTGCGGGTTCCGCCCATGAACCTATGCATAGGGGTTGGCACACGTTTTCGTCGTGATTCTCCGGTAGGAACTTTGGGGCACTCTTTGAGGTCATTTGTGTTGGTTGAATAGATGAATCTGAGATTGTGTGACGCATATCGTATAATCATACCCACGGATACTTGAGGTAACATTAGGGTTTTGGTTGATTTGTGTCTTAAGGTGTTATTCTAGTACGAACTCTAGGGCTGTTTGTGACACTTATAGGAATAGCCCAACGGATTGATTGGAAAGAATAACGAGGTGGTTTCATACCCTACCATAATCTCTTCATTCGTTCTCCACTATTAGTGACTTTGGAGTGACTCTTTGTTGCATGTTGAGGGATAGTTATGTGATCCAATTATGATATTATTATTGAGAGGACTTACACTAGCGAAAGTATGAACCCTAGGCCTTGTTTACTATCATTGCAATACCGTTTACGCTCACTTTTATCATTAGTTACCTTGCTGTTTTTATATTTTCAAATTACAAATACCTTTATCTACTATCCATATTGCACTTGTATCACCATCTCTTCGCCGAACTAGTGCACCTATACAATTTACCATTGTATTGGGTGCGTTGTGGACACAAAAGACTCTTTGTTATTTGGTTGCAGGGTTGCTTGAGAGAGACCATCTTCATCATACGCCTCCTACGGATTGATAAACCTTAGGTCATCCACTTGAGGGAAATTTGCTACTATCCTACAAACCTCTGCACTTGGAGGTCCAACAACGTCTACAAGAAGAAGGTTGTGTAGTAGACATCAGTTTGCTCTAGGGGAAACCCTGTATATGGGTCTCCTGAATCCGATGACGTTGGCGTCTGGCGTCACACCCCCTCTTGGGGCATCGTTCATGCAACAAGTGTTGGCATGAGGGGTCCAGAGATGGTGCGGCGTCGTACCTACCGTGTCAATGCCAGTGGGTCGTGGCGGCGGGTGCGTCCTTATGGACCAGCACAGGGCATCGCAAGGGGCAAGTCTAGGTAGTGATCCGACAATGATATGCCTTCGAGATGTCTCTGCCAGATATGAGCTCCAAAACCGTGTCTCCAAGAAGGTAGACGACGCCACATGCCACCACTATCCGATCTGGCAAGCCAAACTTGTGGTTTGCCTTCGAGCTCAATGAGACCACCACTGTGACAATGCCCTTGTATAAAAAGATTTAGTATAAAACGTTGTATTGTAACTTGCCTTGGGTCCAAAAAACAGTATAAATAGTGTTCAAGAGCTTGACCAAAATCCTAAATATAATGACTTGGTTCGGGGTGAAGAATTCAACACGGTCAAGATGGTCGGTCGATTTGGCGGGAAGAACGACGCTGCCGAACGCGAAAAGCTGGATGGGGACAAAGATGTCTTCATAACCGATGTTACCGTTGATCTGAAGATGAGCCATCGATCCTTTTTGACAACACGGCGGGACCTGCATGGGCCACCAATGTCCGTACTAAGTTGTGGATCAAGAAACGATGGGTAACAGGAAACAAGGGAGACGATGTTTACCTAGGTTCGGACCTTCTCTAAGAGGTCAAACCCTACATCCTACATTGATTATATTGATGGAGTATTGAGTACATGATGACCTACCTCGAGATCATATGTTCTGTTCTAAACCCTAAGGCTCATAATCTTTCCTCTACGGACTAAACCCCACGGCTTATATAGGCATCGGGGTAACTAGGTTTACACATGACCGGTTGCCAATTAGGAATAAACACGACAACTACAAGAGATATCCTTGAAGTATACGCCAAGTCTTTGGTGAGTTTCTCCTTCCTCACGGTGGGGTTCGCAGCTTCGGATATCCTCTAGGCAGTGGCTAGTAGGTTTTTACTTTGACCCATCGTAGCAGGCCGTATAGGTTATTACCCCTAGTCCAGGACACCCTCAATACCCAAGAAGTTTCTATAGATATGCTTACCTAGTTTTGCACTATAAAATATTATTAAGATATTTGTTAGAGTGTATGATTTGAAATTTTGTACAATGATACTTAATGATTGTAAAATATCTATGAATACACCCACACACATGCAGATATATATGCTTTTATAATATATAATTTATTTAATGTTCAAAAAATATTATTTACATTGTAAAATTTGAATAGCAGAAGAAAATTTTCCATTGACTTACATTATATTTGTATAATAATTCACCCTATAAGTACTATTTAGACACCTTATTATCTGCTTAACTATGGTAGATAAATACTAGAAAATTATGCTCATTGAAATGATATTATGATACTTTTGGTTCCAAACTATAGTATGGTATAATTAATTTTCCTAAGTATAAAAGTTTAGTACAAAAAGAATTTGTATACAAAGATTTAGTATAAAAGGTTGTATTGTAACTTGCTCCGGGTCTAGAAAAATTAATATAAAGAGTGTTCAAGAGCTTAACCAAATTTCAATGCAAAGTGGTTCTTGTAAATTTAATATAAAGAAAGTCTAAACAATCATGGCTAGTTGGGTGGAATGTCCCAATAAATGTGGAGGAACAACAAATGCGTACAAAACGTGTTCATCACCTAGATAATAAAGAGAAACACCATGTTTTTCATCATTCAGCTAGCTTAAAACTATAGATGCGTATCAAAATCTAAAAGAGTTTCGTGGCCACTCAACCAACAATGCTCTAGCCTGGGAATTAAGTAGCCAACTGGTCATGCCCGGGGTTTAAGCACATACTTCCGGCCGGATCCACCTACAGCGGTGGCCATGCCCTTGTCGTGGGACTTAAGCACATACCTTCAGCTGGACCCACCTGCAGCGGCGGCCTTGCCCTTGTCATGGACACAAGAATGATATCGTTTTACAGTATCAGAGTGACCCGTCTTATCATCTTTTTTAGGACCGCGCTTGGGACCTCCTCCTCCTCATGGACCCCGGGAGGTGAAGGTGAAGGTGATGCTGATGGTGATGGTGGCGGAGGGGGGATTGCATTGTTCTGGATGAAAGGGATGATGTCTGTGGGCAAGATGAACTGGGAGTGCGTCTCACTTCCTCCATGCAGAATTCTCTTACCTGTCCAGTGGAGTTGAATAGATGGCCTCTGAATAACTCCTGTTCGGATCCAATGTAGGCCTCCAGCAGCTCAATGTCTTAGTTCAGCCCAATCTGTACAAGGGAAAAAGAATCTAAATCACACACGAACTGAAAAAAAGGCGTAGCAATTTCCAGGTCTACAAGCTACACACTACAATTTTGGTGACCACAACATTCTATAGCCTAACTAGTAAGATGCCCGTGCTACGCTACGGAATCACAAAAAATAAGAAAGAACACAAGAATGTACTGAGACATTGATCAAATCGATGCCATATACTCCCTACAAAATTAGTATAAAGTTGAGTCATCTATTTTGGAACAGAGGGAGTAGTTGATAGGTACACATCTAGCACAATCAAACATACGGTTTCCAACTGATAAAATCCTTCTTCTCAGCCAACCATTTAGATCTCATCGAACCTACAAAAAATTAAGGAAAACCAACAACATAAATATTTGCAAATGATGTAGGTCAAATACCAATCAAATAACTGCACAAGAACTGAGCAAATTTTGACAAAACGTAAAGTGCAAGTGCCCACAAGCACACATAATCCTTGAACTAAAATACACCTACTCACAACCAGAATGCGCTGAACATGCTAAATTACAGAATTTGGTCTAGCGGTTGTTGCCTCGTAACCCCAAAATAGTATTCAACATAAAGTCAATGGCATCATTTTTTAAGGGGAATCTAAATCTGCCAAGACACCATATAATGCACAAAAATCTAATTTGGTCGCGTAGTCTCTGGCTCCACTTCGAGCCCTCGGTCTCATCTCTGACCATGCTATGCTGGCCCACGATAAGGGTCAGATAGGATTTGCTTTGCGATGGAACTAAATCAATTAAGATGTACTCCCTCTGTAAACTAATAGATAAAGATCTTATATTAGTTTACAAAGGAGTACTTCTTTAAGAAACATTCCAATAATTTACTGGTTCATGTAGGCATATGAGTGTCTTGGAAAAAGAATAGCGCTATTTTCCATGGGATTTCAAGCTTATAGAACTTACACAATATCAAAATTTACTTGAGAGATTAAAAGTGAGATATGAACTCACGGGGTTTGGGATAACACATCATCTTGGAGTTGGGAGGCATAGCTTGAAGTCATGAAAAAATTTACTTGAGAGATTAAAAGTGAGAAATGAACTCACGGGGTTTGGGAGACACTGCACTCATTAGCAAATATCAGACAACAAATCAGAAGGATATTATTAATGCTACATATATTTTATCATATAGCACTTCCAAGTAGATCTCACACAACAACACAAGTATGCATATGTTTTTTTTGTAAAAATGATTATTTCAAATTATGTTAAATACAGACTAATATTTTTTTCAAAGACTGGGAAGTTAAAGTACTTGATACAAAGTGTGGGACTCGAGCACTTATCTACTAAATAATACACTTAGTCATCCTTGATCATGATCCCCTATTTACCTTACACCAAATCAGGCCAAGTACAAAAATCTGACACACGTCACAATTAAAATATGGTCTAGATACTGAATAGCAAATCTGGTACCAACCCGAGGGATGGAGTACATTGAATTTCAGCAAGGATGAACTGCGAGCTTCTACAAAGAATCAAACAGAAAGTCTAAATGTGCAGCTCACAAGGTGCTATGCGGATCCGCAACCGACTCATTCTAAACATTTAGCAAATCACATGTTTAGGAGAGAGCGCGCTTTCAATTGGACACGTATCTGATACACATCTCTACTCAAAATATGACCAATTTCTTGGATCTGATACGAGAAACACATAACTTATGGAGGGATGATTGCAGTTAGGAGCGGCATCAGCGCCGCCAGGAACGACATATGGAATGATGGTATAGCATGTTACTGCCGTCGACCACTCATTGCAAGTTGGACATAAATGGCCAGGTACAAATTAAGAAATATGCAAGCAGATTGTTTTGCCAGGCGGTAAAGTAGGATACCAACCCTTTAGCACTTTGTTGGCACGAGGGCTATAACATTTGAGGCGCAAGACTTGCTGCTTCTTTGACCTTGTAGTTCTTCAGCTTCAGACCTAAATTCAAGGGTTTCTCCAGGAAACTCCTAAGCTTATCGAACATCTTTTTTTTTTTGAAAAGGGGTTTTACCCCAGCCTCTGCATCAGAAAGATGCATACGACTCATATTATTAAAAACAATCCAGCAACAAGTCTCCAAGTGTCGAAGTGTGAAATAAACAAATGCTCATAAGAGCTAAACAAAAAGCCACAACCGGCTGGCAAATAAAATAGGAGCACTACATGCCTATCCTATTACATGACCGCCATCCAAACCGGTTGAAAATATCCCGAGCTACCATCTCCCATCGGGTAGACGCAATAACCAAACGCTCCCTGGCCTCCGTCGGAGTGAGTAGCGACCACATACAGATCAACGTCGTGGCCCTGAAGATAACCTGTAAAAAGTGAATGTTCGTTGATCTGTTAAAAACCAAATCATTTCTGCAGTTCCAGACTGCCCATAATAAAGCACAAACGCCAACACGAATGTGCCTCGCTGTATCAGAGTCAACCCCATCAAGCCACGTTCCAAATAACATGTTGATGGAAGTAGGCGGATTAATATTAAAAACAATATGAATCGACCGCCACAGAATCTTAGCCAGCGGACAATGAAGAAAGAGGTGTTTGATAGTTTCGTTATGGTCACAAAAACTACATCTAGCAGAGCCCACCCAGTTGCGTTTTGCCAGATTATCCTTAGTCAAAATAACTTGTTTATGCACAAACCACATAAACACTTTGATTCGCAAAGGTACCTTTACTTTCCAAACGTGCTTCGAGGAAGGAATGACGCTAGAGTTTATGACATCCAGATACATGGATTTGACCAAGAACACGCCGTTCTTAGTTAGTTTCCAATATTTTGGACCTGCCATGCAAATCATCAATTTTCAAACATTTCAGTGATTTGGTGAGAACCAAAAATCCAAGTGTAGTTGGAGCTGATACTGAGTATATATGTGCATATGCCTGACGAAGTCATGCGATTTTATATAAAGGACATCATATAATCACTATTGCATACATAATTGCCTGTGTTACATTCAAACAAAGGAAAAAACTGAGCTTGTAGTGTATTTAAACAAAGCAAAATGTATAGTAAGAGATGCTTTGGAATCACGTGCATATAGAAGTAGCGAGTGTACATGTGCATATACACACACAAAAAAAATGTACCGGGCCTCTTGTAACTTTCTTACATCAATCAAGATTCTGCAAAAAAAATATGCCGGTAACTGACATCAAGGGGAAAAAAAAATTGGCGTGTGAGCTGAAAAATTGGATGTGGAGCTACCAAGCAAAGGAGGGGCTTCCATGACAATGAGACCTGCTGTAGGCGTCATCCAAATTTTTTGAACAGCGGGAGTAACAAAGAGAACTACCAAAAAATAAGTTAAAACACATGTATGATTTTTTTTTACAAACATATCATGAACACTAAAGCAAGTATCTAAAGTTATATTTTCTAGAAGTCCTCTGCACAAACTTCAGAACCGTACATCAGAAGCAATTTTAGATGACATGCCTTATTAGATAAATAGTTTTTTTACTGCCACCAAATTGTACTTCCTTTATACCTTGGACTACAAATTGAGACTTATTTGTAGATCATTTCTTTGTAAAATTTGCAATGGGTTGGACTGGCCTTCCTTTTTCTTATCCGAGAAAGTAAGAAAAAATATATTACTTTTAGATGTATCTCTACAAAGAGCAACATAGAGTTGCCTGTGTGGATACTGGTTCAGAGAGGCATATACCAACATTTATATACATACAATACTCAAAATTTCATCCTCGAGAAGATTCTGGATAAGTAATTGAAACCAGTACTGGCCACTGCTTATGGATACTTTAGAAGACAGTTTCATTTGTTACCACCAGAACATCTATGCACTTGCACAAGCAAGGATTGTCTAACAGATATGAAGCAAGAACTGATGAAACGTATAGAAGATTTTACTATTCGGCCACCACACCCATACCTTGGTCCTTCACAAAGAATATTATTACTAGATGGCAATAGCAGAGCATAGTTCCTCCACGTCAACATCACAGATCACACCAGAGACCAGACCAGCAGCCATCTCCGAGACGGACCGACTCGATTGGAGGATGACGCGGGTGTGCAAAAATGCTAGACTTACGGATGGTTTCCACGGCTTTTGCCTACAGACTCGTTTCCCAAAAACTCGCGCGGGTGTGGCTTCAATTGCAGACGACAAAGAGGTCCTCGGGGAGCAGCTCGTACTCGAATTGGAAGAACGTGGAGCACGTCGGCGCGGCCGCCGAGGATGTGTAGCACGTAGCCGGCATGCACAAAGGTCGGAGATGGTGGAGACAGCGAGGAGGAGGGGGAGGTGATGGGGCTTCTGCAACAGAGGAGGATGCGGGAGAGGCGTTGCGCACTCGGGGGAAGGACGGCTCCGACGGCGTACTTGCCGGCGTGGACATTGATGGAGACGGGGTAGGGGGAGGAGGAGGTGGTGAGCAGCGGGGCTGCTGCATCAGAAGAGGAGGCAACAACAGGCGTCGTGGACTTGGGGGACGGGCTGCGCCGGCGGCGTACTTGCTGATGTCGGCGTCGGAGGAGGAGGGGTGGCGGTAGAGGTGGGGCTGCTGAGCCAGAGTGGAGTCAGGAGAGGCGTTTGGAGCGACCAGCGTCGGCGCGTGTGGAGCGGCAGCGGCCAGTTTGGTTCCATGCTTCTCCCCTTTTCGAGAAGGATCGAGTACTTCTGGAGTTCTGGTTGCCTGGTTGGATAAAGTCGGGATGAATGGAGCGGACGTAGAGAATAAGCTTTCTTTTGCAGATGTGAAGTGGGTTGCTTCTGTGCGTCGGACATAGATCTGATGATCGAAAATGATTGATGGCAGGCACAGCATCACCACCAACTTGATCTTTTGTAGGAGTAGAGATGTACGCAACGATCAAATCATAGAATTTTCTGAACGTTCAAGGATACATCCTGAACTATCCTAGGAGTTATTTCAAACTGTCCTCACAGTTTCTCTTTTCCATTGGATGTTGGCTTTGTTGCCTAACCAAAACAACATGTTTGCTCAACGGAACACATTATGTTGGTCACATGTAAATCCAGCTAACCGTTTTAATTCTTGAGTAGTTAATAATTATGACTCACTTTTTTTTTGCAGCAGGAGGGTTTAGAGTGCTAATTTTGTGGAGATGGGTATTTTTTTCACTTGCTGGGACCTGGGAGATGATCCAATCTACGAGTAACATTGACAAATCGAAAAAGGGACGACACTGCTTTACCGCCACTAGCAGACGTTCACTTTTCCTGTTTTGATTGAGGCTTGATAGTTGGAGACAACCTGACCATTCTGGACTTTTATTGGTTGAGTAAATATGACTTTTTCAAACGGCAAATACCTTATGTGTGATTTTCTTTTTCTTTGGTGTAAAATACATAGTTATGGTTCTCCACCTCTAATTTCTTACAAAATTGAGACACCATAATACAGAGCCAACATATTATTTGCCAAAGCTATAGAGTGTAGCAAAGCACACAAAGTAATCATGTAGTGTTAATTCTTTTTGGGCACCATAAACTGTCATAGTCAGATGTTGCCAGCTCTAATAAACTATGTCGCACCAACGCAGTACATCGTGTTCGTCACATTTGTTGGCAACTTGGCATAAGTTGCCTACATTTTTTGGCTTGATGTTGTCTAGCCTTAATATATCATGTTGGGTAATAAAACACATTATGTAGCATGCAGCAAGACAACATATTCGGCCAAAATTTTCAGCATCTGGCCCACATTTTTTTTATTAAACTGAACTGTGCCACTTTTCTGCACATTGTCACCTAATCATCTTTTTTCTATCACCTAGATGTATTCCCAGTCAACAACACGAACAAACTTTGCTGGCATTTATTCCCATTTTTTCTTATTTTACTATCCTTTATATATGCACGCTGATGCACCCAGGAAGCAAGACTCTTATATATAGGTTGAGGCATTAACAGGGATGCCACATCATTTTTTGACAACAGTCTGGCAAAGTGACACATATTCAGGCATAGTTTGAGGCAACAAAATCAGCATTACTTTGTGCTTTTTAGTTTCTATTTTTCAATGGCTTGCGACCAAAACAACACCAGGCCCGATGCAACAATACTTTTCAAAACTATTAACATATTTTTGTATCTCTTTCATAACACACCGCAGGTGGTCTTGGCAAGCTGTCAGTCTACCAATATATCATGGACGAGGTTAATATCGACGTCGACTTGCTCACATCGCTCAGGGCAATCCATTTTATTCAGTCCTTTTAGATCCTAGCTAAAGCATACATAGTCTTATGACTTGATCGTCAACTAATTTAGCTGTGTTGTGTGTATCTTAATGCTAGAGTTTGCAACCATGGTGTATGCCATCACTAATGTCCACCTTCCAGCCGTCAGGCACCTTGATCGTGGAGCTGATCTGCACCAACAACGTCTGAGCATCACTATTCTTCATGCAACTTTTGTTCATAGTATGTAAAGGAACTTAACTTGATTGTTACTTTCCCCTGCCATAGTAAAATGCCTTGGTTCCATGCTCCCAGTCTTTACTATTGGTTTCCTCCTTGTTTTTTGCTAGATCTTTTTATTTTTATTGTTCAAAATTGATTTGTGCTGGACCTGCCATGGTGATATAAGTGAATTTACTTTACCAAGAGCTAAGCATACTGAATCTAATAGAGAGAAATGCGATAAATTAAGACTCGTAATCAAAATCAAAATTTATATTGGGAAGATGTTTACCTTCTTGATCCCAGCACAAGAAACAACAGAGACCGACATACCTTATTTTCCCGTGATAGGGTAAGTGCCTACACAGATAAAAACATCACATTTAGATTATATACACCAATGACTTCAAGGTGAAATAAATAAACACTCCTTTATAAAACGGAGGAGATGCTTACCTTTTACAATGTCTTCTCCATGATCAGATACAATTACGGTTAAGTTTTTAGTTTTCCGGCTAAGTTTGGTAGCATCAAATATTTTTACCTGTGAAGAAATCCATAAAATTAATTTCTGAAACATATTTTTCATAATGCTATGGTCAGCATATATTAAGCAATTCATAGTTACAACATAAAATTAACTTACCGAAACATGTTTTTCTTCATTTAATTCATTTCCTTGGTCGAAGTGATCCCAACATATGTCTATCAACATATTTTCCAACTAGAGAAATTATAAAAGCCAAGAGTCTGTCACATGAAATATGTATATATGAAAAATACACCCCTACGACCACGTGTACTCACTCGATCACTCCTCTCCCTCTCCCTCTCCCTCTCCTTCACAACAGATTTTTCTTGTTTTGTGGTTTTTCAAATACGTAATGGCTACAACAGATATTTCATTTAAAAAACACCTCCCCAAAAAGAGCATACTGTATAACCCATGGGGAGAATATCATACGGAAACTGGGAGAATATCATACGGAAACCAACATTCAAAAAAAACTTCATGGAAACTATGTTTGAAAGTTTCAAAAAAAAAAAACTAAAAATATGTGAGATATTAAGACGATGATGTTCTATCGTCATGTGAAATTTCAAGTAAAAAACATATATTACGGGATGCGAGCAATGGAAAGACAAATTCAGCAATGAATAGTGACATTACTGTTTGGCACTATTCAATGCTGATTTTTTTTTCTTTTTCATAGCTCTCGTTCCGTAATGTGTTTGAATCTGAAATTTTGCAGGGCAATAGAACATCACCCTCTTAACATCCTTTTTTGAGTTTTTTTTTGAAACTTTGAAACATATTTTCGTGTAGTTTTCACCGGTTTCCACCGAATGTTGACTTGTTCTCCCATAACCTGGGAGAATATCATACGGAAACAAATATTCGGTGGAGACCGGTGAAAACCACGCGTAAACGATGTTTTGAACTTTCAAAAAAAATCTCAAAAGAAGGGATGTTAAGAGGGTGATGTTCTATTGCCCTGCAAAATTTCAGGGTCAAACACATTACGGGATGTGAGCTATGAAAAAGACAAATCAGCATTCAATAGTGCCAAACAGTAATGTCACTACTCATTGCTGAATTTGTCTTTTTCATAGCTCCATACTCTTGAATATTTAAATCAACAATAATATGTAATCTCTTTAGAAAATGTACTCGATACTATCAAATGAACATCAATTGTGTATACACTTTTCATTATCAATAGAGTAATCTATGCTTCATAATGCATATATATGCATACTCTTTTATTAAATTAATTGTTCATATACGGATACTCCCCCTAGAAGTACAATTTAACACATTTACATCCTACATACCATATACTCTTATTTGATCTTAGCTACGGGATACATATGTGCCCACCGTATAATGTAAGCTATATGCTCTTCCATCAAATTGATTAGAATAACCAGCCTGACATACTTGTGTATAGATACTTATCCATGCAGAAAGCGCAATGAATTGGGAGGTTGTTGAACTAACACCACATTAACTAGATCATTTAATTAAAAACACATGATTACGTGTTCCCTCTTTGATTACAATAAAACAACCCGTTAACCCAATCTGACGTGGGAGATTAATCTATGATGGATTGGCAAGTAACTAATAAATACGCAATGCACATACCTCAATTGTAGTAGAAATATATTTTCCATTAAAACCTTCAATAACATCACCCTTGTTGATTCCAAGTTTCTCAGCATATGATCCTTTTGAGACCTAATATGCAATTCAATTAGAATGATTACTCCATAATATGCATATGAGGAACAACTTTAGGTGAAACTAGTAACATGAGTGATATGAAATAATGATCTACATACCTTCTCAACAATAAGACCAAACTCGATGCTATGCTTACGTCTCATCCTCTCAATACAAATTGGGTCTAAAAGTCTGATAGAAGTAAAAGTCATTCCAAGGTGGAGCCGAGGTATACACCTGTACCAAATATAATTGAATTACCACACAAATCTTAGGTGTAACATTGTTGAATTATTGACCATACAAGACATGTGTATTACTCAACAGAACTAACAAAGAACAATAGGTAAAAGAAAGGAAAGACATACTTGAACCTCCTCCAGAAATCAAAGCACTTATGCAATATTGAAGAAGGTACAAAAGTCTCATTAATGTGATTGTTAACGAGACCCACAACCCTCCCTTCTAAATCAATGATGAGCCCTCCATCGTCCTGAAACTGTAGAATTGTAGTAGTGACGAATATTACAGTTTGTAGACAAGATACAAATGTCGGAATAGAAAACATAAAGTGAAGATACAACATACCATACTGTGACTTGTATCACGGGAAAAATACATGTAATGACACCTCTCATACCAATCTGGAACCATGTATTCCACCCTACCATGGGTTATTGTTAGATCCAGATTTTCATCTCTTCCAAGTCGGAAAACATCTTGACCAGAACGCACACTATCAATGAAAGTGGGCAGCTCAACTGGTTTGTCAACTTCAACCTCATAAAGAGCAAATTCATAATGCTCCTGCAGGTAGAGGAGCTGGCCTAGTACGGTTGTGTTGTCTAGCAAGTGAACAATGACCTAAAAAAGAGAGCGGTGAAAGTTACGTCACTACATTTTCGTGAGAATTTATATTGTTGAAACAGAGTTCTGTGATATCAACTATCAGGAAAGTCTCATCATAATCAGATCTATTGTCATTGGAGAATGTATAAATAAATAAACTTTAGGAAGCTCACCTTAGCCTCACGGTGATATTTGCCTGTCCACTCCTCCAACCACGGGTCCATCTTGGAAGGATCCTTTGCGCGAATCAGATGAGCAGACGTCAAAACAACAGCGGTTTTGCGACTGTCATCCCGTTGAATCCACAAACCAGAGCACATATTCAGCGGCTGACTCTCTGCAAAGCAAACCAAAAGTCAGAACATTACTTGCCAGGTAGCAAATATTAGTTAGTAGCATTCAAGCATGATGTTACACACATACGCACCGAGAGAGGACGAGAGAATGATGACCGAGTTGGCGGCAAGAAGCACTGCATCCTTTGCGGGTTCACGGATGGGAAGGAGGCACGGGTCAGAGAACAAGCACGAAGGCTTTGGCGTGCCGAAAGGCAGCGCGTATGCCCGGATTGGTAGCCCTATCAGCTAGCTCGTCGGGTATGTAGGGTTCGTAGAGTGGGGGGCTGGCCGGATCGGAGGATTCCTCCGTCACGGACTCGATCACATCATACACACGATCTACAGAAAAATACGAATAAGTAGTCTGTCTTGATGAGGAGGAAAGGAGGTTGGAACCTGGGGGCAAAATCACCTAGTTTTACTTGGGATTGGGCTCCGTCGTGCTCAAAGGCCGCGAAGATCATCTCTGGATGGGATGTTCGACCAGCTAGCTCGTCAGGAGATCTAGGGCTCGTGGAGTGGAGATCTACCCCCTCCTCTTCCTCTGCCAGGTGTGGCCTCTTCGCTTCCCGCACCGTCTCCGGGTCATCGCCGAGGATCCTGGAGGCCCTCGACATCATTCTCATCTCGTGCGCCGCGGCCTCTGCACCGGCGGCGCCCGAAAAGGGTTTCTCATCTCGTGAGGAACGACTCGCGTCCACGTCGAGGGGGTCTCTGGGTTCGTCCATGGGTTTTCCTTTTTTTTAGAACGTTTTCCTCTTTTCTTCCACGGTTTTTAGCCCACGTTGATTTGCTATTTATCACATGTTATTACTTAACAGGATCGGACTCGGACCAGCGCAACACCGTACATGAGACTGGTTCGGCTCGTTTTGATTTAGGGAAACATTTACTACCGGCGCACCGACCGAAAGCGTGCGCGTCTTGGCATCGCTTTCGATCGTGCGCTTGGCGACCCCTTCCCCGCTGAATGGCATGCGCCCCCACTCTGCTATGATTTTTATTGTTTTTTTCTTTTTTTTTCTTTTGGTTTTCTTTATTTCTCATCGGTTTTCTTCGGCTCTTTTCCCCTTCGTATTACTTTATAAACTTTCTTTATGTACATTTTTAATACATTTTTTCAACTTTATTTTGAATACACAGTAACATTTTTGCCAAATACATGTTTAGCATTTCCTAAATGACAATGAACATTTTGAAAAAGTATACAAACATTTTTTTACATAGTTTAAAAAGTTGCTCCTACTTTTAGTAAAATGAAAAAGTGTTCTGTTTTCAAAAAGTTGTTCATTTTCTTGAAAGTATTCAACCTTTTTGTCACACATTTGTTCAGGTTTCAAAAGTTGCTCCCATTTTAAAATATTTCAGAAAGTATTTGGACTATAAAATTTTGTTTAGTTTTTAAAAATCCCATTTATTCAAAAAGTGTTCACTTTTTCGAAATTGATTCTGTTTTCAAAAAGTTGTTCATTTTTTTGAAGTACTCAACGTCTCACACATTTGTTCAGGTTTCACACATTTGTTCCCATGTTTGAAACAATGTTTGTGTTTCAGAAAGTGTTCGCTTTTTCAAAATTGATTCTGTTTTCAAAATGTTTTTATTTTTCAAAATTATTAAGAATTTTGAATAGTGAAAAATATTCGCACTTTAATGTTTTCGGAGATTCACAATTTGTTTACGTTTTCCACATTTGAATGCCCTTAAACATATGCTCTTTTGTTCGGCAAAATACAACCAGTGCATGATCGTTTCTCACATTGTCACAAAGAGATGACGCACAAAATGTGCAACAGAATTTCAACAGCTAAACAAAGAAACAACTGCCAAACGAACCAGTTCACACGGTCTCTCTCGCGGGCGCGGCGTGTCGCTGCGCCTCAGCCTGCTAGTATTTTTCTAATCTTGCCTTTGCCGTGTGTTGCTAAATATATGAGGCCTCTCATTAAATCAATCATTTCTTCCAGTGGCTTGGGCGTGGAGTCTGGCGGCACCAGGTCGCAAGTTCGACTCATTTTTACGTCCTGCCTTATGAAAGAAAAGGAAAAAATAAGTCGCTTCGCATGTGGTGGGCCGGCCCAGTCGCGTCCGCAATCAACATTTGTCTATTTTACGTAGTGTATTATGAAGAAAAAACTCGAAACAAATCTTAGTTTTTCTTTTGCGCCTGTTGGGCCGGCCCAGTGGCTTCCGCAGTCAACAAACAATCCTGCCACGTCGACAATCCCTGTTTGGGAACGTCCTCAAGGTTCAAAATAAACTGGGATCGAAGAATTTAGTGTGCTGATTTAAGGGATTGAAAATTCAAGGTTCAATTTAGCTTTCGTCAACAAATTCAAGGTTTATTTTGGACTTTTTCCTTTTTTGCCACATAACATTATCTTCTTTCCGACGCGCATCCTCGCCCGTTCTTTTCTTTCTCGCATCCACTTTTTCTTCCTCAGAGCAACGACGGAGCTTTTTCTTGCACAAACACGCGCCCATAGACTCCCTCTTCTCTGATGCCCTCTGCCATGGCCGCGTCCGCATCCTCTCCTCTGATGCTTGCGTCCTGGTTGCACTCTCTCCTCCTCTCCCCCGAAGCTCGTCGCTATGGCCACCTCCTCCTCCACCCCCACCCCCAAAATGTCGCAACCGATGTGCTCGTCGCTGGAACTCGTGTGGCTGCGTGCTGCATTCCACGGCCATGGCTGCGCCATGTTGTTTAAGGGGAGGCCATGAATTTTCTGTTGACGAGCTGCAACCGCCGCGGGCCGTCTGTTGCCACTGGCATTGTTTTTTGTTGGAACCAGCAACACCATTTTCTGGAACCGACTATGCATTTTGCTGCAATGCGAGGTCGACGGCCTCGATATTTTGCTGGAACCGGAGAATATGGATGCTGCAAACGGCGATCAATGAAGCTACTACCATCCACTTTTTCTGCTGCAATCATTCATGGTAACTGTGACACCCGCGGTGATGGCGACGCCATTTTGTTGCAACATCGTCGTTTTTTGCTACTACCTACATTTTTTTGCTACATCCATTTACGACTTAGCTATGACCCGTCGACAGCGAGACGGCGTTTTGCTACAACCATGTGGATTATTGCTACTACCATCGACATTTTTTGCTACATCTGTTCTTCACAGCGGCGAGATGCTCGACTCTGGTTTGTTGTGAATGTCGATGACGGGATCAAGCATGGGCTAGGGGGGGCATGATGTCTACTACGCAACCTTCTTCTTGTAGACGTTGTTGGGCCTCCAAGTGTTGGAAATATGCCCTAGAGGCAATAATAAAAGATTATTATATTTCCTTGTTCATGATAATTGTCTATTGTTCATGCTATAATTGTGTTATCCGGAAATCGTAATACATGTGTGAATATATAGACCACAATGTGTCCCTAGTGAGCCTCTAGTTGACTAGCTCGTTGATCAACAGATAGTCATGGTTTCCTGACTATGGACATGGGGATGTCATTGATAACGGGATCACATCATTAGGAGAATGATGTGATGGACAAGACCCAAACCTAAGCATAGCACAAAGATCGTGTAGTTCGTTTGCTTGAGCTTTTCTAATGTCAAGTATCATTTCCTTAGACCATGAGATTGTGCAACTCACAGATACCGTAGGAATGCTTTGGGTGTAACAAACGTCACAACGTAACTGGGTGGCTATAAAGGTGCACTACGGGTATCTCCGAAAGTGTCTGTTGGGTTGGCACGAATCAAGACTGAGATTTGTCACTCCGTATGACGGAGAGGTATCTCTGGGCCCACTCGGTAATGCATCATCATAATGAGCTCAATGTGACCAAGGAGTTGGTCACGGGATCATGCATTACGGTATGAGTAAAGTGACTTGCCGGTAACGAGATTGAACAAGGTATTGGGATACAGACGATCGAGTCTCGGGCAAGTAACGTACCGATTGACAAAGGGAATTGAATACGGGATTGATTAAGTCCTCGACATCGTGGTTCATCCGATGAGATCATCGAGGAGCATGTGGGAGCCAACATGGGTATCCAGATCCCGCTGTTGGTTATTGACCCGAGAGGCGTCTCGGTCATGTCTGCATGTCTCCCGAACACGTAGGGTCTACACACTTAAGGTTCGGTGACGCTAGGGTTGTAGAGATATTAGTATGCAGTAACCCGAAAGTTGTTCGGGGTCCCGGATGAGATCCCGGACGTCACGAGGAGTTCCGGAATGGTCCGGAGGTAAAGATTTATATATATGAAGTCCAGTTTCGGCCATCGGGAAGGTTTCGAGGGTTACCGGTATTGTACCAGGACCACCGGAAAGGTCCCGGGGGTCCATCGGGTGGGGCCACCTATCCCGGAGGGCCCCATGGGCTGAAGTGGGAGGGGAACCAGCCCCTGGTGGGCTGGTGCGCCCCTCCTTGGGCCTCCCTGCGCCTAGGCTTTGGGAACCCTAGGGGTGGGGGCGCCCCACTTGCCTTGGGGGGCAAGTCACCCCCCTTTGGCCGCCCCCCCTCTAGATGGGATCTAGAGGGGTCGGCGCCCCCCCCAGGGCCCCTATATATAGAGGGGGGAGGGAGGGCTGCGCATCCCTCCCGTAATACCTCTCCCGCTCGTTGGTGCTTGGCGAAGCCCTGCCGAGACCCTGCTGCATCCACCACCACGTCGTCGTGCTGCTGGATCTTCATCAACCTCTCCTCCCACCTTGCTGGATCAAGAAGGAGGAGACGTCTTCCCGACCGTATGTTGAACGCGGAGGTGCTGTCCGTTCGGCACTTGGTCATCGGTGATTTGGATCACGGCGAGTACGACTCCATCATCCCTGTTCTCTTGAACGCTTCCGCTCGCGATCTACAAGGGTATGTAGATGCACTCCTATTCCCCTTGTTGCTAGAATACTCCATAGATTGATCTTGGTGATGCGTAGAAATTTTTTAATTTCTGCTATGATCCCCAACAGTGGTATCAGAGCTAGGTCTATGCGTAGTTTCTATGCACGAGTAGAACACAAAGTAGTTGTGAGCGTCGATATTGTCAATTATCTTGCCGTTACTAGTCTTATCTTGATTCGGCGGCATTGTGGGATGAAGCGGCCCGGACCAACCTTACACGTACGCTTACGTGAGACCGGTTCCACCGGCTGACATGCACTAGTTGCATAAGGTGGCTGGCGGGTGTCTGTCTCTCCCACTTAGTCGGATCGGATTCGATGAACAGGGTCCTTATGAAGGGTAAACAGAAATTGGCAATTCACGTTGTGGTTTTGGCGTAGGTAAGAAACGTTCTTGCTAGAAACATATAGCAGCCACGTAAAAACTTGCAACAACAATTAGAGGACGTCTAACTTGTTTTTGCAGCAAGTGCTTTGTGATGTGATATGGCCAAAAGTTGTGATGAATGATATATGTGATGTATGAGATGATCATGTTCTTGTAATAGGAATCACGACTTGCATGTCGATGAGTATGACAACCGGAAGGAGCCATAGGAGTTGTCTTAATTTATTTATGACCTGCGTGTCAACATAAACGTCATGTAATTACTTTACTTTATTGCTAAAGCATTAGCCATAGTAGTAGAAGTAATAGTTGACGTGACAACTTCATGAAGACACGATGGTGGAGATCATGATGATGGAGATCATGGTGTCATGCCGGTGATGACGATGATCATGGCGCCCCAAAGATGGAGATCAAAGGAGCGAAATGATAATGGCCATATCATGTCACTATTTGGTTGCATGTGATGTTTATCATCTTTTACATCTTATTTGCTTAGAACGACGGTAGCTTAAATAAGATGATCCCTCGAATAAATTTCAAGAAAGTGTTCCCCCTAACTGTGCACCGTTGCGAAGGTTCGTTGTTTCGAAGCACCACGTGATGATCGGGTGTGATAGATTCTAACATTCGAATACAACGGGTGTAAGCCAGATTTACACACGCAATACACTTAGGTTGACTTGACGAGCCTAGCATGTACAGACATGGCCTCGGAACACGGAGGACCGAAAGGTCGAGCATGAGTCGTATAGAAGATGCGATCAACATGGAGATGTTCACCGATGTTGACTAGCCCGTCTCACGTGATGATCGGACACGGCCTAGTTGCCTTGGATCATGTTTCACTTAGATGACTAGAGGGATGTCTGTCTGAGTGGGAGTTCATTGAATAAGTTGATTAGATGAACTTAATTATCATGAACTTAGTCTAAAATCTTTACAATATGTCTTGTAGATCAAATGGCCCACGCTAATGCTGCCCTCAACTTCAATGCGTTCCTAGAGAAAACCAAGCTGAAAGATGATGGCAGCAACTATACGGATTGGGTCCGGAACCTGAGGATCATCCTCATAGCTGCCAAGAAAGATTATGTCCTAGAACCACCGCGAGGTGAAGCACCATTCCCAGCAAACCAAGACGTTATGAACGCCTATCAGTCACGTGCTGATGATTACTCCCTCGTTCAGTGCGGCATGCTTTATAGCTTAGAACTGGGGCTCCAAAAGCGTTTTGAGCAACACGGAGCATATGAGATGTTCGAGGAGCTGAAAATGGTTTTCCAAGCTCATGCCCGGGTCGAGAGATATGAAGTCTCCGACAAGTTCTTTAGTTGTAAGATGGAGGAAAATAGCTCTGTCAGTGAACACATACTCAAGATGTCTGGGTTGCACAACCGCTTGACTCAGCTGGGAGTTAATCTCCCGGATGACGCGGTCATTGACAGAATCCTTCAGTCGCTTCCACCAAACTACAAGAGCTTTGTGATGAACTTCAATATGCAGGGGATGGAAAAGACCATTCCCGAGGTATATTCAATGCCGAAATCAACGGAGGTGGAGATCAAAAAGGAGCATCAAGTGTTGATGGTGAACAAAATCACTAAGTTCAAGAAAGGCAAGGGTAAGAAGAACTTCAAGAAGGACGGCAAGGAAGTTGCCACGCCCGATAAATCAGTTGCCAGGAAGAAGTCAAAGAATGGACCCAAGCCTGAAACTGAGTGCTTTTATTGCAAGGGAAGTGGTCACTGGAAGCGGAACTGCCCCAAATACTTAGTGGACAAGAAGGCCGGCAACACCAAAGGTATATGTGATATACATGTTATTGCTGTGTACCTTACCAGCACTCGTAGTGGCTCCGGGGTATTTGATACCGGTGCAGTTGCTCATATTTGTAATGAAGGAAATATGCCCTAGAGGCAATAATAAAGTTATTATTTATTTCCTTATATCATGATAAATGTTTATTATTCATGCTAGAATTGTACTAACCGAAAACATAATACATGTGTGAATACATAGACAAACAGAGTGTCACTAGTATGCCTCTACTTGACTAGCTCGTTAATCAAAGATGGTTATGTTTCCTAACCATGGACAAAGAGTTGTTATTTGATTAACGGGATCACATCATTAGTTGAATGATCTGATTGACATGACCCATTCCATTAGCTTAGCACCCGATCGTTTAGTATGTTGCTATTGCTTTCTTCATGACTTATACATGTTCCTATGACTATGAGATTATGCAACTCCCGTTTGCCGGAGGAACACTTTGTGTGCTACCAAACGTCATAACGTAACTGGGTGATTATAAAGGAGCTCTACAGGTGTCTCCAAAGGTACATGTTGGGTTGGCGTATTTCGAGATTAGGATTTGTCACTCCGAATGTCGGAGAGGTATCTCTGGGCCCTCTCGGTACTGCACATCACTTAAGCCTTGCAAGCATTGCAACTAATGAGTTAATTGCGGGATGATGTATTACGGAACGAGTAAAGAGACTTGCCGGTAATGAGATTGAACTAGGTATTGGATACCGACGATCGAATCTCAGGCAAGTAACATACCGATGACAAAGGGAACAACGTATGTTGTTATGCGGTCTGACCGATAAAGATCTTCGTAGAATATGTAGGAGCCAATATGGGCATCCAGGTCCCGCTATTGGTTATTGACCGGAGACGTGTCTCGGTCATGTCTACATTGTTCTCGAACCGTAGGGTCTGCACGCTTAACGTTACGATGACAATTATTATGAGTTTATGTATTTTGATGTACCGAAGGTTGTTCGGAGTCCCGGATATGATCATGGACATGACGAGGAGTCTCGGAATGGTCGAGACATAAAGATCTATATACTGGACGACTATATTCGGACACCAGAATTGTTCCGGGTGATTTCGGATAAAACCGGAGTGCCGGAGGGGTTACCGGAACCCCCCCGGGGAAGTAATGGGCCTTATTGGGCCTGAGGGGAGAGAGAGGGCAGCAGCCCAGGAGGTGGCGCCCCCCCCTCATGGGGAGTCCGAATAGGACTAGGAGGGGGGCGCGGCCCCCCTTTCCCTCTCCCTCTCCCTCTCTTTCCTTCCCCCTCCCTATTCCTAGTTGGACTAGGAAAGGGGAGTCCTACTCCCACTAGGAGAAGGACTCCCCCCTCTCCTTGGTGCACCCAAGGGCCGGCCGGCCTCCCCCTTGCTCCTTTATATACGGGGGCAGGGGGCACCCTAGAACACACAAGTTGATCTTCGTGATCGTTCCTTAGCCGTGTGCGGTGCCCCCCTCCACGATATTACACCTCGATCATATTGTAGCGGTGCTTAGGCGAAGCCTTGCGACGGTTAAACATCAAGATCGTCACCACGCTATCGTGCTGACGAAACTCCTCCCCGAAGCTTTGCTAGATCGGAGCCCGGGGTGCGTCATCGAGCTGTATGTGTGTCAAGAACTCGGAGGTGCCGGAGTAACGGTGCTTGGATCGGTTGAACCGGGAAGACGTACGACTACTTCCTCTACGTTGCGTCAACGCTTTCGCTTCGGTCTATGAGGGTACATAGACAACACTCTCCCCTCTCGTTGCTGTGCATCACCATGATCTTGCGTGTGCGTAGGAATTTTTTTGAAATTACTACGTTCCCCAACAGTGGCATCCGAGCCTAGGTTTTATGGTTTGATGTTATATGCACGAGTAGAACACAAGTGAGTTGTGGGCGATATAAGTCATACTGCCTACCAGCATGTCATACTTTGGTTCGGCGGTATTGTTGGATGAAGTGGCCCGGACCGACATTACGCGTACGCTTACGCGAGACCGGTTCTCCCGACGTGCTTTGCACATAGGTGGCCTGCGGGTGACTGTTTCTCCAACTTTAGTTGAACTGAGTGTGGCTACGCCCGGTCCTTGCGAAGGTTAAAACGGCATCAACTTGACAAACTATCGTTGTGGTTTTGATGCGTAGGTATGATTGGTTCTTGCTTAAGCCCATAGCAGCCACGTAAAACTTGCAACAACAAAGTAGAGGACGTCTAACTTGTTTTTGCAGGGCATGTTGTGATGTGATATGGTCAAAACGTGATGAGATATAAGTTGTTGTATGAGATGATCATGTTTTGTTGAAGTTATCGGCAACTGGCAAAAGCCTTATGGTTGTCTCTTTATTGCATAAGATGCAAGCGCCAAATAATTGCTTTACTTTATCGCTATGCGATAGCAATAGTTGCAAGAGCAATAGTTGGTGAGATGACCATGTGACGACATATTGATATAGATCAAGATGATGGAGATCATGGTGTCATGCCGGTGATGATGGAAATCATGATGATGCTTTGAAGATGGAGATCAAAGGCACAAGATGATGATGGCCATATCATGTCACATATTTTGATTGCATGTGATGTTTATCTTTTATACATCTTATTTTTGCTTAGTTTGACGGTAGCATTTTAAGATGATCTCTCACTAATTATCAAGAAGTGTCCTCCCTGAGTATGCACCGTTGCGAAAGTTCTTCGTGCTGAGACACCACGTGATGATCGGGTGTGATAGGCTCTACGTTCAAATACAACGGGTGCAAAACAGTTGCATACGCGGAATACTCAGGTTATACTTGACGAGCCATGCATATACAGATATGGCCTCGGAACACGGAGACCAAAAGGTCGAGCGTGAATCATATAGTAGATATGATCAACATAGTGATGTTCACCAATGAAACTACTCCATCTCATGTGATGATCGGACATGGTTTAGTTGATTTGGATCACGTGATCACTTAGAGGATTAGAGGGATGTCTATCTAAGTGGGAGTTCTTAAGTAATATGATTAAATTGAACTTAAATTTATCATGAACTTAGTCCTGGTAGTATTTTGCAAATTATGTTGTAGATCAATAGCTCGCGTTGTTGCTTCCCTGTGTTTATTTTGATATGTTCCTAGAGAAAATTGTGTTGAAAGATGTTAGTAGCAATGATGCTGATTGGATCCGTGATCTGAGGTTTATCCTCATTGCTGCATAGAAGAATTATGTCCTTGATGCACCGCTAGGTGACAGACCTATTGCAGGAGCAGATGCAGACGTTATGAACGTTTGGCTAGCTCAATATGATGACTACTTGATAGTTTAGTGCACCATGCTTAATGGCTTAGAATTGGGACTTCAAAGACGTTTTGAACGTCATGGAACATATGAGATATTCCAGGAGTTGGAGTTAATATTTCAAGAAAATACCCGAGTTGAGAGATATTAAGTTTCCAACAAGTTCTATAGCTAAAAGATGGAGGAGAATCACTCAACTAGTGAGCATGTGCTCAGATTGTCTGGGTACTACAATCGCTTGAATCAAGTGGGAGTTAATCTTCTAGATAAGATAGTGATTGACAGAATTCTCTAGTCACCATCACCAAGTTAGTAGAACTTCGTGATGAACTATAATATGCAAGGGATAACGGAAACAACTCCCAAGCTCTTCGTGATGCTAAAATCAACGAAGGTAGAAATCAAGAAAAACATCAAGTGTTGATGGTTGACAAGACCACTAGTTTCAAGAAAAGGGCAAAGGGAAGAAGGGGAACTTCAAGAAGAACGACAAGCAAGTTGCTGCTCAAGTGAAGAAGCCCAAGTCTGATCCTAAGCCTGAGACTAAGTGCTTCTACTGCAAAGGGACTGGTCACTGGAAGCAGAACTACCCCAAGTGATTGGCGGATAAGAAGGATGGCAAAGTGAACATAAGTATATTTGATATACATGTTATTGATGTGTACTTTACTAGTGTTTATAGCAACCCCTCAGTATTTGATACTAGTTCAGTTGCTAAGATTAGTAACTCGAAACGGGAGTTGCAGAATAAACAGATACTAATTAAGGGTGAAGTGACGATGTGTGTTGGAAGTGGTTCCAAGATTGATATGATCATCATCGCACACTCCCTATAATTTCGGGATTAGTGTTGAACCTAAATAAGTGTTATTTGGTGTTTGCGTTGAGCATGAATATGATTTGATCATGTTTATTGTAATACGGTTATTCATTTAAGTAAGAGAATAAATTGTTGTTTTGTTTACATGAATAAAACCTTATATGGTTACACACCCAATGAAAATAGTTCGTTGGATCTCGATCATAGTGATACACATAAACATAATATTGAAACCAAAAGATGCAAAGTTAATAATGATAGTGCAAACTTAATTGTGGCACTGCCGTTTAGGTCATATTGGTGTAAAGCGCATGAAGAAACTCCATGCTGATGGGCTTTTGGAATCACTTGATTATGAATCAGTTGATGCTTGCGAACCATGCCTCATGGGCAAGATGACTAAGACTCCGTTCTTCGGAACAATGGAGCGAACAACAGATTTGTTGGAAATCATACATACTGATGTATGTGGTCCGATGAATATTGAGGCTCATGGCAGGTATCATTATTTTCTGATCTTCACAGATGATTTGAGCAGATATAAGTATATCTACTTGATGAAACACAAGTCTGAAACATTTGAAAAGTTCAAAGAATTTCAGAGTGAAGTGGAGAATCATCGTAACAAAAATAAAAGTTTCTACGATATGATCGCAGAAGATCAATATTTGAGTTACGAGTTTGGTTTTCAATTAAAACAATGTGGAATAGCTTCACAAATTCATGCCACCTGGAATACCATAGCATAATGGTGTGTCCAAACGTCATAACCGTACTTTATTGGATATAGTGCAATCTATGTTGTTTCTTACCGGTTTACCACTAAAGTTTTGGGGTTATGCATTAGAGACAGCTGCATTCACGTTAAATAGGGCACCATCTAAATCCGTTGAGACGACACCGTGTGAACTATGGTTTGGCAAGAAACCTAAGCTGTCGTTTCTTAAAGTTTGGAGTTGCGATGCTTATGTGAAAAAGTTTCATCTTGATAAGCTCAAACTCAAATCGGAGAAATATGTATTCATAGGATACCCAAAGGAGACAGTTGGGTACACCCTCTATCACAGATCCGAAGGCAAGACATTCGTTGCTAAGAATGGATCCATTCTAGAGAAGGAGTTTCTCTCGAAAGAAGTGAGTGAGAGGAAAGTAGAAAACTTGATAAGGTAATTGTACCTTCTCCCTTATTGAAAAATAGTTCATCACAGAGATCTGTTCGTGTGACTACTACACCAATTAGTGAGGAAGCTAATGATGATGATCATGTAACTTCAGATCAAGTTACTACCGAATCTCGTAGGTAAACCAGAGTGAGATCCGCACCAGAGTGGTACGGTAATCCTATTCTGGAGGTCATGTTACTTGACCATGACGAACCTACGAACTATGAGGAAGCGATGATGAGCCCAGATTCCGATAAATGGCTTGAGGCCATGAAATCTAAGATAGGATCCATGTATGAGAACAAAGTGTTGACTTTGGTGGACTTGCCCAAGGATCGGCAAGCCATTGATAATAAATGGATCTTCAAGAGGAAGACGGACACGGATAGTAGTGTTGCTATCTACAAAGCTAGAATTGTCGCAAAAGGTTTTCGACAAGTTCAAGGTGTTGACTACGATGAGAGTTTCTCACTCGTATCTATGCTTAAGTCTGTCCGAATCATGTTAGCAATTGTCACATTTAATGAAATCTGGCAAATGGATAAACAAAACTGCATTCCTTAATGGATTTATTAAAGAAGAGTTGTATATGATGCAACCAGAAGGTTTTGTCAATCCTAAAGGTGCTAACAAAATATGCAAGCTCCAGCGATCCATCTATGGACTGGTGCAAGCATCTCGGAGTCGGAATATACGCTTTGATAAGTTGATCAAAGGATATAGTTTTATACAGACTTGCGGTGAAGCCTGTATTTATAAGAAAGTGAGTGGGAGCACTACAACATTTCTGATAAGTATATGTGAATGACATATTGTTGATCAGAAATAATGTAGAATTATTCTGCAAAGCATAAAGGAGTGTTTGAAAGGAGTTTTTCAAAGAAAGACCTCGGTGAAGCTGCTTACATATTGAGTATCAAGATCAATAGAGATAGATCAAGACGCTTGATAAGTTTTTCAATGAGTACATACCTTGACAAGATTTTGAAGTAGTTCAAAATGGAACAGTCAAAGAAAGAGTTCTTGCATGTGTCACAAGGTGTGAAATTGAGTAAGACTCAAAACCCGACCACGGCAGAAGATAGAAAGAGAATGAAAGTCATTCCCTATGCCTTGGCCATAGGTTCTATAAAGTATGCCATGCTGTGTACCAGATCTATTTAGCAAGGGAGTACAATAGAGATCTAGGAGTAGATCACTGGACATCGGTCAAGATTATCCTTAGTGGAATAAGGATATGTTTCTCGATTATGAAGGTGACAAAAGGTTCGTCGTAAAGGGTTACGTCGATGCAAGTTTTGACACTAATCTAGATGACTCTAAGTCTCGGTCTAGATACATATTGAAAGTGGGAGCAAATAGCTAGAGTAGCTCCATGCAGAGCATTGTTGACATAGAAATTTGCAAAATACATGCGAGTCTGAATGTGGCAGACCCGTTGACTAAACTTCTCTCACAAGCAAAACATGATCACTTTTTGGGTCTTAATCACATAGCAATGTGAACTAGATTATTGAATCTAGTAAATCCTTTGGGTGTTAGTCACATGGAGATGTGAACCAATCACATAAAGATGTGAACTATTGATGTTAAATCACATGGCGATGTGATCTAGATTATTGACTCTAGTGCAAGTGGGAGACTGAAGGAAATATGCCCTAGAGGCAATAATAAAGTTATTATTTATTTCCTTATATCATGATAAATGTTTATTATTCATGCTAGAATTGTATTAACCGGAAACATAATACATGTGTGAATACATAGACAAACAGAGTGTCACTAGTATGCCTCTACTTGACTAGCTCGTTAATCAAAGATGGTTATGTTTCCTAACCATGGACAAAGAGTTGTTATTTGATTAACGGGATCACATCATTAGTTGAATGATCTGATTGACATGACCCGTTCCATTAGCTTAGCACCCGATCGTTTAGTATGTTGCTATTGCTTTCTTCATGACTTATACATGTTCCTATGACTATGAGATTATGCAACTCCCGTTTGCCGGAGGAAAACTTTGTGTGCTACCAAACGTCACAATGTAACTGGGTGATTATAAAGGAGCTCTACAGGTGTCTCCAAAGGTACATGTTGGGTTGGCATATTTCGAGATTAGGATTTGTCACTCCGAATGTCGGAGAGGTATCTCTGGGCCCTCTCGGTACTGCACATCACTTAAGCCTTGCAAGCATTGCAACTAATGAGTTAGTTGCGGGATGATGTATTACGGAACGAGTAAAGAGACTTGCCGGTAATGAGATTGAACTAGGTATTGGATACCAACGATCGAATCTCAGGCAAGTAACATACCGATGACAAAGGGAACAACGTATGTTGTTATGCGGTCTGACCGATAAAGATCTTCGTAGAATATGTTGGAGCCAATATGGGCATCCAGGTCCCGCTATTGGTTATTGACCGGAGACGTATCTCGGTCATGTCTACATTGTTCTCAAACCGTAGGGTCCGCACGCTTAACGTTACGATGACAGTTATTATGAGTTTATGTATTTTGATGTACCGAAGGTTGTTTGGAGTCCCGGATATGATCATGGACATGACGAGGAGTCTCGGAATGGTCGAGACATAAAGATCGATATATTGGACGACTATATTCGGACACCGGAATTGTTCCGGGTGATTTCGGATAAAACCGGAGTGCCGGAGGGGTTACCGGAACCCCCCCGGGGAAGTAATGGGCCTTATTGGGCCTGAGGGGAGAGAGAGGGCAGCAGCCCAGGAGGTGGCGCCCCCCCCCCTCATGGGGAGTCCGAATAGGACTAGGAGGGGGGGCGCGGCCCCCCTCTCCCTCTCCCTCTCCCTCTCTTTCCTCCCCCCTCCCTATTCCTAGTTGGACTAGGAAAGGGGAGTCCTACTCCCACTAGGAGAAGGACTCCCCCCCTCTCCTTGGCGCACCCAAGGGCCGGCGGGCCTCCCCCTTGCTCCTTTATATACGGGGGCAGGGGGGCACCCTAGAACACACAAGTTGATCTTCGTGATCGTTCCTTAGCCGTGTGCGGTGCCCCCCTCCACGATATTACACCTCGATCATATTGTAGCGGTGGTTAGGCGAAGCCCTGCGACGGTTAAACATCAAGATCGTCACCACGCCGTCGTGCTGACGAAACTCCTCCCCGAAGCTTTGCTGGATCGGAGCCCGGGGTGCGTCATCGAGCTGTACGTGTGTCAAGAACTCGGAGGTGCCGGAGTAACGGTGCTTGGATCGGTTGAACCGGGAAGACGTACGACTACTTCCTCTACGTTGCGTCAACGCTTCCGCTTCGGTCTACGAGGGTACATAGACAACACTCTCCCCTCTCGTTGTTGTGCATCACCATGATCTTGCGTGTGCGTAGGATTTTTTTTGAAATTACTACGTTCCCCAACATGTAACTTAAAGCAGGAGCTGCGGAATAAGCGGAGACCAGCGAAGGACGAGGTGACGATGCGCGTCGGGAATGGTTCCAAGGTCGATGTGATCGCCGTCGGCACGCTACCTCTACATTTACCTACGGGATTAGTTTTAAACCTCAATAATTGTTATTTAGTTCCAGCTTTGAGCATGAACATTCTATCAGGATCTCGTTTAATTCGAGATGGCTACTCATTTAAATCCGAGAATAGTGGTTGTTCTATTTATATGAGAGATATGTTTTATGGTCATGCCCCGCTGGTGAATGGTTTATTCTTAATGAATCTCGAGCGTAATGCTACACATGTTCATAGTGTGAATACCAAAAGATGTAAGGTTGATAATGATAGTCCCACATACTTGTGGCACTGCCGCCTTGGTCACATAGGTGTCAAACGCATGAAGAAGCTCCATGCAGATGGACTTTTAGAGTCTCTTGATTATGAATCATTTGACACGTGCGAACCATGCCTCATGGGTAAAATGACCAAGACTCCGTTCTCCAGAACTATGGAGCGAGCAACCAACTTATTGGAAATTATACATACTGATGTGTGCAGTCCAATGAGTGTTGAGGCTCGCGGTGGCTATCGTTATGTTCTCACTCTCACTGATGACTTGAGTAGATATGGGTATGTCTACTTAATGAAACACAAGTCTGAGACCTTTGAAAAGTTCAAGGAATTTCAGAATGAGGTTGAGAATCAACGTGACAGAAAAATAAAGTTCTTACGATTAGATCATGGGGGAGAATATTTAAGTCACGAATTTGGCACACACTTAAGGAAATGTGGAATCGTTTCACAACTCATGCTGCCTGGAACACCTCAGTGTAACGGTGTGTCCGAACGTCGTAATCGCACTCTATTGGATATGGTGCGATCTATGATGTCTCTTACCGATCTACCGCTCTCATTTTGGGGCTATGCTTTAGAGACTGTCGCATTCACTTTAAATAGGGCTCCGTCGAAATCCGTTGAGACGACATCGTATGAATTATGGTTTGGGAAGAAACCTAAGTTGTCGTTTCTGAAAGTTTGGGGATGCGATGCTTATGTCAAGAAATTTCAACCTGAAAAGCTCGAACCCAAGTTGGAAAAATGCGTCTTCATAGGATACCTTAAGGAAACCATTGGGTATACCTTCTACCTCAGATCCAAAGGCATGATCTTTGTTGCCGGGAATGGATCCTTTCTAGAGAAAGAGTTTCTCTCAAAAGAAGTAAGTGGGAGGAAAGTAGAGCTTGATGAAGTACCGCCTCTTGAAACGGAGAGTAGCGCAGCTCAGGAAAATGTTCCTGTGGTGCCTGCACTGACTAGAGAGGAGGTTAATGATGATGATCAAGATACTTCGGATCAAGATCCTACTGAACTTCGTAGGTCCACAAGGACACGTTCCGCACCAGAGTGGTACAGCAACCCTGTCCTGGAAATCATGTTGTTAGACAACGGTGAACCTTCGAACTATGAAGAAGCGATGGCGGGCCCAGATTCCGACAAATGGCTAGAAGCCATGAAATCCGAGATAGAATCCATGTATGAAAACGAAGTATGGACTTTGACTGACTTGCCTGATGATCTGCGAGCCATAGAAAATAAATGGATCTTTAAGAAGAAGACAGGCGCAGATGGTAATGTGACCATCTATAAGGCTCGACTTGTCGCTAAGGGTTATTGACAAGTTCAAGGGGTTGACTACGATGAGACTTTCTCACCCGTAGCGAAGCTGAATTCCGTCTGAATCATGTTAGCAATTGCCGCATTCTATGATTATGAGATATGGCAAATGGACGTCAAAATGGCATTCCTTAACGGCTTTCTTAAGGAAGAATTGTATATGATACAGCCAGAAGGTTTTGTCGATCCTAAGAATGCTAACAAGGTGTGCAAGCTCTAGCGCTCAATCTATG
This sequence comes from Triticum aestivum, assembly GCF_018294505.1. NCBI lineage: Eukaryota > Viridiplantae > Streptophyta > Magnoliopsida > Poales > Poaceae > Triticum > Triticum aestivum. The sequence continues at coordinate 7,392,116 of NC_057806.1, read as the reverse complement.
GGCTGGTGCAAGCATCTCGGAGTTGGAACATTCGCTTTGATGAGATGATCAAAGCGTTTGGGTTTATGCAGACTTATGGAGAAGCCTGCGTTTACAAGAAAGTGAGTGGGAGCTCTGTAGCATTTCTCATATTGTATGTGGATGACATACTGTTGATGGGAAATGATATAGAATTCTTGGAAAGCATAAAGGCCTATTTGAACAAGTGTTTTTCAATGAAGGACCTTGGAGAAGCTGCTTATATATTAGGCATCAAGATCTATAGAGATAGATCGAGACACCTCGTCGGTCTTTCACAAAGTACGTACCTTGACAAGATATTGAAGAAGTTCAATATGGATCAGTCCAAGAAGGGGTTCTTGCCTGTATTGCAAGGTGTGCGATTGAGCACGGCTCAATGCCCGACCACGGCAGAAGATATAGAAGAGATGAGTGTCATCCCCTATGCCTCAGCCATAGGGTCTATTATGTATGTCATGCTGTGTACCAGACCTGATGTAAACCTTGTCGTAAGTTTGGTAGGTAGGTACCAAAGTAATCCCGGCAAGGAACACTGGACAGCGGTCAAAAACATCCTGAAGTACCTGAAAAGGACCAAGGATATGTTTCTCGTTTATGGAGGTCTCGAAGAGCTCTTCGTAAAGGGTTACGTCGACGCCAGCTTCGACACAGATCTGGATGACTCTAAGTCACAAACCGGATACGTGTATATTTTGAATGGTGGGGCAGTAAGCTGGTGCGGTTGCAAGCAAAGCGTCGTGGCGGGATCTACATGTGAAGCAGAGTACATGGCAGCCTCGGAGGCAGCACAAGAAGCAGTCTGGGTGAAGGACTTCATTACCGACCTAGGAGTCATACCCAATGCGTCGGACCCGATGACTCTCTTCTGTGACAACACTGGAGCTATTGCCCTTGCGAAGGAGCCCAGGTTTCACAAGAAGACCAGGCATATCAAGCGTCGCTTCAACTTCATTCGTGAAAGTGTTCAAAATGGAGACATAGAGCTTTGTAAAGTGCATACGGACCTGAATGTGGCAGATGCGTTGACTAAACCTCTCCCGAGAGCAAAACATGATCAACACCAAAATTCCATGGGTGTTCGATTCATCACAATGTAACTAGACTATTGTCTCTAGTGCAAGTGGGAGACTGTTGGAAATATGCCCTAGAGGCAATAATAAAAGATTATTATATTTAATTGTTCATGATAATTGTCTATTGTTCGTGCTATAATTGTGTTATCCGGAAATCGTAATGCATGTGTGAATATATAGACCACAATGTTTCCCTAGTGAGCCTCTAGTTGACTAGCTCGTTGATCAACAGATAGTCATGGTTTCCTGACTATGGACATGGTGATGTCATTGATAACGGGATCACATCATTAGGAGAATGATGTGATGGACAAGACCCAAACCTAAGCATAGCACAAAGATCGTGCAGTTCGTTTGCTAGAGCTTTTCTAATGTCAAGTATCATTTCCTTAGACCATGAGATTGTGCAACTCTCGGATACCGTAGGAATGCTTTGGGTGTATCAAACGTCACAACGTAACTGTGGCTATAAAGGTGCACTACGGGTATCTCCGAAAGTGTCTGTTGGGTTGGCACGAATCGAGACTGGGATTTGTCACTCCGTATGACGGAGAGGTATCTCTGGGCCCACTCGTAATGCAACATCATAATGAGCTCAATGTGACCAAGGAGTTGGTCACGGGATCATGCATTACGGTACGAGTAAAGTGACTTGCCGGTAACGAGATTGAACAAGGTATTGGGATACCGACGATCGATTCTCGGGCAAGTAACGTGCTGATTGACAAAGCGAATTGAATACGGGATTGATTAAGTCCTCGACATCGTGGTTCATCCGATGAGATCATCGAGGAGCATGTGGGAGCCAACATGGGTATCCAGATCCCGCTGTTGGTTATTGACCAGAGAGGCGTCTCGGTCATGTCTGCATGTCTCCCGAACCCGTAAGGTCTACACACTTAAGGTTCGGTGACGCTAGGGTTGTAGAGATATTAGTATGCGGTAACCCGAAAGTTGTTCGGGGTCCCGGATGAGATCCCGGACGTCACGAGGAGTTCCAGAATGGTCCGGAGGTAAAGATTTCCATATAGGAAGTCCAATTTCGGCCATCGGGAAGGTTTCGGGGGTTACCGGTATTGTACCAGGACCACCGGAAGGGTCCTGGGGGTCCACCTATCCCGGAGGACCCCATGGGCTGAAGTGGGAGGGGAACCAGCCCCTGGTGGGCTGGTGCGCCCCTCCTTGGGCCTCCCCTGCGCCTAGGGTTTGGGAACCCTAGGGGTGGGGGCGCCCCACTTGCCTTGGGGGGCAAGTCACCCCCTTTGGCCGCCTCCCCCCCTCTAGATGGGATCTAGAGGGGCCGGCGCCCCCCCCCCAGGGCCCCTATATATAGAGGGGGGAGGGAGGGCTGCGCACCCTAGCCCCTGGCGCCTCCCTCTCCCTCTCGTAATACCTCTCCCGCTCGTTGGTGCTTGGCAAAGCCCTGCCGAGACCCTGCTGCATTCACCACCACGCCGTCGTGCTGTTGGATCTTCATCAACCTCTCCTTCCACCTTGCTGGATCAAGAAGGAGGAGACTTCTTCCCGACCGTACGTGTGTTGAACGCGGATGTGCTGTCCTTTCGGCACTTGGTCATCGGTGATTTGGATCACGGCGAGTACGACTCCATCATCCCCGTTCTCTTGAACGCTTTCGCTCGCGATCTACAAGGGTATGTAGATGCACTCCTATTCACCTTGTTGCTAGAATACTCCATAGATTGATCTTGGTGATGCGTAGAATTTTTTTAATTTCTGTTACGATCCCCAACACCAAGTGCAGAGGTTTGTAGGACAGTAGCAAATTTCCCTCAAGTGGATGACCTAAGGTTTATCAATCCGTGGGAGGCGTTGGATGAAGATGATCTCTCTCAAGCAACCCTGCAACCAAATAACAAAGAGTCTCTTGTGTCCCCAACACACCCAATACAATGGTAAATTGTATAGGTGCACTAGTTCGGCGAAGAGATGGTGATACAAGTGCAATATGGATGATAGATATAGGTTTTTGTAAACTGAAAATATAAAAACAGCAAGGTAGCAAGTGGTAAAAGTGAGCGTAAACGGTATTGCAATGCTAGGAAACAAGGCCTAGGGTTCATACTTTCACTAGTGTAAGTCCTCTCAACAATAATAACATAATTGGATCACATAACTATCCCTGAACATGCAACAAAGAGTCACTCCAGAGTCACTAATAGCGGAGAACAAACGAAGAGATTACGGTAGGGTACGAAACCACCTCAAAGTTTATTCTTTCCAATCAATCTGTTGGGCTATTCCTATAAGTGTCACAAACAGCCCTAGAGTTCGTACTAGAATAACACCTTAAGATACAAATCAACCAAAACCCTAATGTCACCTAGATACTCCAATGTCACCTCAAGTATCCGTGGGCATGATTATACGATATGCATCACACAATCTCAATTCATCTATTCAAACCAACACATAGAACCTCAAAGCGTGCCCCAAAGTTTCTACCAGAGAATCACGACGAAAACGTGTGCCTACCCCTATGCATAGGTTCATGGGCGGAACCCGCAAGTTGGTCACCAAAACATACATCAAGTGGCACGTGATATCCCATTGTCACCACAGATAAGCACAGCAAGACATACATCAAGTGTTCTCAAATCTTTAAAGACTCAATCCGATAACATTACTTCAAGGGGAAAACTCAATCCATTGCAAGAGAGAAGAGGGGGAGAAGAAACATAAGATCCAATTATAATAGCAAAGCTCGCGATACATCAAGATCGTGCCAAATCAAGAACACGAGAGAGAGAGAAAGATCAAACACATAGCTACTGGTACATACCCTCAGCCCCGAGGGTGAACTACTCCCTCCTCGTCATGGAGAGCCCCGGGATGATGAAGATGGCCACCGGTGAGGGTTCCCCCCTCCGGCAGGGTGCCGGAATAGGGTCCCGATGTCAGGACCCCGACTCGATGTCACATCGATCTAGCTGGTAACACCTCATATCACTTTGCGGCCTCACGCACGGTATCCCCACGGGTGTCGCCTTACCTTTGTCCGGGACCGTTTGCGCCTTTTGGCTCACGTATATGATAGTGTCGCTAGCATCCATATGATAAGGAGCCCGGGCTGACATGACTAGTCGTAAACCCAAAGTGGCACGGACTTACAGGGACAGGCATCCATGACCCAGCTTCGAACGTGTCGGTCATCAGCAAGTGGGTCCGGGATGTAGCACTGGGCTAGCAGGACTCCGGTAAACCGGGCTGTAGCGGGCTAGCAGGACTCCGGTACTCAATGCGTGACATTTCCCCGAAGGGACAGACACCGGAACAAAGAAGGACACATGCCGGCCAGCCTAAGTGTTCCAGAGCAGTAGCAAGCTACCATGGCTCAGCGGTAACACTAGGAGACATTTCCCGGTAAGAGAGGCTACTAAAGATAAACAACTAGATAGTCAGATCCCACACATACCAAGCATTTCAATCATACACACAATATGCTCGATATGTGCAAATACAACAAGGCATCACAACATGACTCTACGACACAAGCACTTTATTTAAGGCTCAGAGAGCCATACATAACATACACAAAGGTACGGGTCACACGACCCAGCATTCAAGTCATACAGTCATACAAACCAGCAGCGGAAGTAACTTGTCTGAGTACAGACAACTAGAAAGATAAAAGAGGCTTGGAAAGCCTAGCTATACTACGTGGTCCTTCACAAGCTCAGGATCACCACCTGGGCCTTTAGCCTACTCATTGATGTCAACGTCTACGTAGAACCCATCAGAAGGGGTTGCAGCGTCTTCTGTAAAAATGTAAATTATAGCAACATGAGTACAAAGGTACTCAGCAAGACTTACATCAGATCCTACATACATGCATATTATCAAGAAGGGTTGGTGGAGTTATTGCAGCAAGCCAGCTTTGACTCTTGGCTAGGCTAACCTACGAGACTCCAACTTGAAATGGTTTTGCGCACACGAGTCCACTACTCACCAATTTAATACACTACCGGGGATCCACCTCCGTCTTCCTACGGAAGAGCCATCCTCGGCACTCACACTTATCTTGAGGCTTTTAGTAGTTTCCATTTACTTGTCTATGAACTGTATAGGCAACCAAGTAGTCCTTTACCGCGGACGCGGCTATTCGAATAGATCATGATAACCCTGCAGGGGTGTACTTCTTCATACATGTTTCCACCACTTAGCGTCTGCACACGACATGTGCTCGGCAGACTTCAAGCGAAAGCCGACGTGGGTGTAGACCACGACCTACCTAAACACTTAAGCCTCTAGTCCAGGTTTATCGCCTATCCAGGTTCCATCCGCAGGGAGTCCGGCCGAGGTTTCCCATACGGCCCCGAACGATGTGAACAGGGTTCCCGAGATACCTAACGGGTATTCGGTACACCGTGCCACGTACCTACCGCATCACAGCCCACCCCTACGGTCAGCGCTGTCCACGGCCTCCAGTAGGCTACAAACACCAGAAACTACTTGCAACTCCTGGACAGAGAGCTAGGGTGAATAAGAAGTCGAGCGGGGTCATATTTCAGGGCCCAATGCATGGTAGTAGCTGTATCTTAAATCACACATACAGATCTCAGTGCTTAAGGTCGGCTTCAATGAAACAACCCACCATGTACTCCTACATGGCCTCTCATCGATACCTTTACCAAAACGTGTTCACCACACCACTCTCATTACCGACATAATCATTTCACTCTAGCCATCACCCAGATGAACCAGACCTGACACGACTCTAAGCATAGCAGGCATAGCAAGGTAGGAACAACACATACATATGGCTCAATCAACTCCTACACATGCTAGTGGGTTTCATCTAGTTACTGTGGCAATGACAGGTCATGCAGAGGAAATGGGTTCAACTACCGTAGCACACAGCAGTTTGAAACGCGTTGTCTTAATGCAGTAAAGAGAGCAGGAGCGAGAACATGGGATTGTATCGATATGATCAAATGGTTGGTTGCTTGCCTGATGGTTCGATGCACTGATACGGTTCTTCGTTAGGGTAATCACGATACTCCTCGGAGGCAGAACCTGCCGCAAAGAACACCGATACACAACCATCACCAAACAATGTGCAACAATATGATGCATGCATGAAACATAGCAATATGAGTGTGTTGGGCTAATGCAACTAAGACCAGAAGGGTTTGAACCAATTTGAATCAAAGATTCAAATTTCAAACTCAAACATGGCCTTTTAAAGTGCTTTTCCTTGTTCTGCATTAAACATCAGGTTAACTTGTTTAATCATGCATGAAAATAGTACAGATGGATAGATTGGATTTTTCTGATCATTTTTCATATATAATTTGTCTGATTTGGAGTTACAGAATAAAAGTTATGAATTTTTGAAGTTTAAATTATATTCTGGAATTTCCTATATTAGAATAATTCCAGAAAAGCAATTATTGCGTCAGCCTGACGTCAGTGTGATGTCAGCAGGTCAACGGAACACGTCCGGGTCAAACCTGACAGTGGGTCCCGCATGTCAGGGTGATTAAATTGATTAAAGTTTAATTAAAACTAAACCTGTTTAATTAACAGGGCTGGGCCCCACCTGTCATTGACTCAGGGGAGTCAACCAGGGCCCACCCGTGGTCAAACCCGGGTCGGCTACACCGGCGTTTAGCCGCCGGCGAGCCCGACGCGGCGGCAGAAGTGATTTTTGCCGTTCCGGCAACCAAACGAGCCGCGGAGGCCACCGGAGAGGAGCTGAGGTCGAGCCGCAGCTCTTGGTGGAGTCTGTTGGGGTCGGGGTGGCCGGAGTTGGCGCCGGCGACGACTTTGGCGGCCACCGGGGTTCGGCCGAAGACGAACTTGACGCTAGAGGGGTCGGTGAGGCTCGGGAAGTGGCTAGCTAGGTGCTAAGTGACACGTGAGCATGATGGACACCAGTTTGTGGCCGGAGGGTGACCGGGAGCACGTCGGCGACGAGCTCCACGGCGGTGGGTGCGGTTGAGCTCCGGGAGGTTGCTACACAGCTCGGGAGCAAGAACGGAAGGGAGGGGAAGATGGCTAAGCTCACAGTGAGTGCGACGAAGCCCTTGGTGTGGCCGGAGATGGACCGGAGCGACGACAGCGTTGAAGGGGATCTCCGGCAACGGTGGTTCGGGCGAGGTCGTTGCGGTGGACTCGGGCGTTGCGAGCGCTCGGGGCTCGGCTGCTCGATGAAGTGGACAGCGGCGGAGCTCCTGGACACGATGAGAGGACGCACGGGCGGCGGGGAGCACGGCTACGACGAAGGCACGGCGATGGTGGCGTCGGCCATGGCGGGGGAGCGCGAGGGGAAGGAGCTGGAGAGGAGAGGGGGTGTCTGGGGGGTTCGGGGGAGCGAGGGAGGCCGGTCCACGACGTCACCGGGACAAGGGGAGCGGCGAGGCGGCGAGCAGGTGCGTGGCGCGCGCTGCGGTCGCCGTCGGGCACCTGCCTGCCTGCCTGGCCGGCAAGCAGCTCGCTGGAGCAGCGCTGGGCTGGGCCGGCAGGTGGGCCGGGTGCAGGCGCCAGGTAAGCTTTTTCCATTTCTTTCTATTTTCTGTTTTTTTAATACTTCTGCCACTTTGTTGAATTAAATAAAATACTTAGGCAACTCCTAAAATCACCAAACTACTCCTGGTCCATAGTTGGATTATTTCCAACATGAAACATTTTAGTTTGGAGATATTTGAGCATTTAAATATTTTATATAATTTTAAATGCCCAAATTCAAATATTTATGATTTAATTCAAAAACCCTAAGATGGCCTAGGAAAATGTGCACCACTTTTGGCAGAGGTTCTGAACCAAGACAAAAATGATGGGCATTTTAGAAGGGCATTTCAGGTTCATTGAAAAAGTTTTTAGTAAACCCTAGTTGGTTTCAGAGGGGACTGGGGGTTCTGTCATCCCCATTTCAGGTTTCTGATGAAAGAGTAAACATGATGCAACACTCTAATGCAGTACTAGCTAGGGTGTGACAACTCACCCCCACTCAAAAGAATCTCGTCCCGAGATTTGGGTTCCTCCGGGTAGAAGGCGGGATACTCAAGTCGAAGACGATCCTCCCTTTCCCAAGTTGCTTCATCCTCAGAATGGTGCGACCATTGTACTTTGAGAAACTTGATATTATGACGTCGAGTGGTACGCTTGGCCTGATCGAGGATACGAATGGGGTACTCTCGATATGTAAGATTATCTTGGAGATCAAGCGTTTCGTAGTCCACTCCACGGATAGGATCCGAGAAGCAACGCCTGAGTTGAGAAACGTGGAAGACATCGTGGACTCTGGAGAGGTGCGGAGGTAGTTCCAACTGGTAGGCAACTTCTCCTCGTTTGGCGAGAATGCGAAAAGGTCCAATGTAACGAGGAGCCAATTTGCCTTTGATACCGAAACGATGGGTTCCCTTCAGAGGGGTAACCCGAAGATAAGCCTTCTCGTCAACCTCGAAAGTCATAGCCTTATGTTTTCGGTCATATTGACTCTTTTGACGAGATTGGGCTGTTTTCAACTTTTCACGAACGATGCGAACTTGTTCTTCTGCTTCCTGAATCATATCCGGGCCAAAGAATTGTCTTTCCCCGGTCTCTGACCAGTTAAGGGGTGTTCGACACCGTCGTCCATAGAGAACTTCAAAAGGGGCTTTACCCAAGCTAGATTGATAGCTGTTGTTGTAAGCGAATTCGGCAAATGGAAGGCACTTCTCCCAATCCATTCCGAATGAGATAACCGAGGCACGAAGCATGTCTTCTAGAATCTGGTTGACGCGTTCCACTTGACCACTCGACTGAGGGTGGAAAGCGGTGCTAAAGGAGAGGCGGGTTCCCATAGCGTTTTGGAAACTTTCCCAAAATCGAGAGGTGAAAATACTTCCTCGATCCGAGTTAATTTCCAAAGGAACACCATGGAGAGACACTATTCGGGAGATGTATAGGTCTGCCAGCTGACTAGCGGTTATACTCTCACGAACAGGTAGGAAATGGGCTACTTTGGAAAGACGATCGACAACGACAAAGATAGCATTATTCCCTCTCTTGGTCCTGGGAAAACCGGTAATGAAATCCATACCAATTTTATCCCATTTCCATTCAGGAATAGCTAGGGGTTGAAGGGTGCCAGCAGGCCGTTGATGCTCTGCTTTTACACGACGACAGACGTCGCAATTAGCAATATACCGAGCAATTTCTCTCTTCATCCTAGTCCACCAGAACCTCTGGCGTAGGTCCTGATACATCTTAGTAGTACCGGGATGAATGGTGAGAGGAGATTCATGAGCCTCCTTAAGGATCAACTGTCGTAGATGCTGGTTCTTGGGAACCACTAAACGGTTCTCAAAGTACACAACACCATGATCATTTGTGGAGAAACAGCTAGCACCTCCTCTAGCCATGTTCTCCTTGATTTTAGCTATTCCCTTATCTCGCTTCTGGGCAGCGATGATTTGATCCGTAAGAGTAGGTTTCGCCACCAAGGTGGAAAGAAATCCTTGAGGAACAATGTGAAGGTTAAGCTTCCGAAATTCCTCATGGAGAAGCGGTTGACTTTGTTGTAACATCAGGTTGTTACAATAAGATTTACGACTTAGTGCATCAGCCATGACGTTGGCTTTCCCTGGGGTGTAAGTTATTCCTAAGTCGAAATCTGTGATCAACTCAACCCAACGTCTTTGCCTGAGATTCAAATCCGGTTGGGTGAAAATGTACTTCAGACTTTGGTGATCAGTGAATATTTCGCAACGGTTACCGAGGAGGTAATGTCGCCAGGTCTTAAGTGCATAGACTACGGCTGCAAGCTCTAGATCATGAGTAGGATAATTCTCCTCATGTGGGTGCAATTGCCGTGAGGCGTAAGCAATTACATGTCGATCTTGCATGAGAATACAGCCTAGTCCTTGTCGCGAGGCGTCGCAGTAGATAACAAAGTCCTTAGAGAAGTCTGGCGGTACCAGAACGGGAGCAGACGTCAGGCGTCTTTTCAATTCCTGAAAGATGTGCTCACATTGTGGAGTCCATTCAAACTTTTTATCTTTCTTGAGGAGTTCGGTTAGAGGTTTAGCAACTTTGGAGAAGTTTTCGACAAAGCAACGACAATAACTCGCTAAGCCTAGAAAACTCCGAACTTGCTTGACCGATTCAGGTGGAGTCCAATTAAGGATGGCTTGAACTCGCTCAGGGTTAACAGCAATACCTTTACCAGATATTACATGACCCAGATAGGTCACTTCTGACAACCAAAATTCACATTTGGAAAACTTGGCATAAAGGCGGTGCTCTCGAAGTTTCTTCAACACTAGCCTTAGATGTTCGGCATGTTCTTCCTCGTTCTTGGAGTAGATGAGTATATCATCTAGGTAAACCACGACGAATTTATCCAAATACTCCATGAAGATTGAGTTCATTAACCGAGAAAAGGTGGCTGCAGCATTGGTTAAACCGAAGGACATGACGGTGTACTCGTATTGGCCATAACGAGTAACAAAGGCTGTTTTAGGAATGTCCCCGTTTCTGATTTTGATTTGATGGTAGCCCAACCTCAAATCCATTTTGGAGAAGACTGAGGATCCAGCGAGCTGATCATACAGGTCGTTGATCCTAGGGAGCGGATATTTGTTCTTGATTGTGACCAAATTAACTGGTCGGTAATCTACAACCATCCGGTCCGTACCATCCTTCTTCTTGACGAAGAGGACGGGGCAAGCCCACGGAGATGAACTAGGTCGGATGAAACCCTTTTTCAAGGACTCATCGAGTTGTTTCTTAAGTTCGGCTAGTTCTAGTGGTGCCATCTTATAGGGTCTTCTAGCAATCGGAAGGGTTCCTGGAATGAGGTCTATTACGAACTCAACATCCCTGACAGGTGGAACACCTGGCAATTCCTCTGGGAAGACATCCGGAAAGTCACGGACTACCGGAACGTTCTCAAGGTCTGGCAAAGGGCTGGCGTTAAGAGAATATAACTGTCGCTTGGCTATTCGGTTCAAGACATTGACTGTCTTCCCCGAAGGATGGGTAAGTTGAACAGTCCTAGAGAAGCAATCAATTTGGGCATGATGAACTGACATCCAGTCCATACCCAGAATGATATTAATATCTGAAGATTTAAGGGCTATCAAAGATGCGAGGAAAACAAGTCTGTCGACTTGGATTTCATTTCCATGGCTTACTCTAGAAGTTTGCCATTTGGATCCCGGAGTTTGAATTACCATAGAGGTTGGCATGTCACAGAATGCGATGTTATGCAAATGAGCATAATTTTCAGATATAAAAGAATGAGAGGCTCCTGTATCGAAAAGAACAGATGCCGGGTGGCAATTAACAAGAAGCGTACCAAGAACGACGTTGGGATCCTCTTGAGCTTCCTCGGCAGGGATACAGTTGACATGGCCACGTGTAGCGGTGACCGGCTTGGCGTGGAACACTTTCCCTGTCGGCTTGCCACGGCCAACAGCTTTAGCAGATTGGTTGGGGTTGGTCTGGGGACACTCACGCATATAGTGGTCGGATTCCCCACACTTGAAACAAGTCACGGAACTGGTACGTGGAGGAGCATTGTTGGTTGGACCCCCATAGGGCTTGGCTGGTACAGACTGTTGAACGGGGCGAGGCGCCTGGAAAGATGGCCTCGGTGTGAACCTGGGTGGCAGGGCGGTGTTGGGCACCCACACGCGGCGCTTCTGAGGACCAGCACCGGATGATGAACCCACGTCACGGCCATGCTTGCGTGTGGCGTCATAATCAGTCTGACCAGTCTCAGCACTGATGGCCTTGTTAACAAGCTTCTGAAAAGATGTGCACTCATGCAGACGGAGGTCGCGGCGAAGCTCAGGACTAAGCCCCTTACGGAACCTTGCTTGCTTCTTGGCATCAGTAGAAACTTCCTCAGTTGCATATCGTGCGAGGTTACCGAACTCCCTGTTGTAAGCATCCACAGAGAGTCGGCCCTGAGTGAAACTACAAAATTCCTCACGTTTACGGTCCATGAGACCCTCCGGAATGTGATGTTCACGGAAAGCCTCGCTGAATTCAGCCCAAGTAGTGACATGGCCCGCTGGGCGCATAGCTCCATAATTCTCCCACCATAGACTGGCGGGGCCTTCAAGATGATATGCAGCAAAGGTGACCTTGTCAGCCTCAGCTACTAGCGCAGAACGCAGTTTGTGAGAAATACTGCGAAGCCAGTCATCAGCGTCGAGAGGCTCGACGGAGTGGTGGAACGTGGGTGGATGTAACTTGATAAAATCACTGAGTGACACCACGTTAGTCCTTTGATGGTGTGCCGTGTTCTGTTCAATACGCTCCAACAAACGGTTGGTCTCCCGCTTGTTTCTTTCGGCTTCCATCATAACCTCGGCTAGGGAAGGAGGATGAGGCAGATTTGCATTCCTGACTTCACTGCCTTCGGCCTGCTCTTGAGGAGCAGGGTTAGTGCCCGTGTTGACCATCCTAGGTAAACAAGACAATGATTTAGTCAGAATGATAAAATTCCGACATAGGATACAGAATGTAAGGAATAACTCGAAATGCAAGATGATCATCCGTATGACATGGTAGATACAGCAACTGCTTCTTTATTCCATTGTCATACACACCATACAGGGTTTAGTACAAGACCAAACAAAGTACTATTACGGTGAAAAGAGGATTACATCTCATCGGAGGCATTCCAAGCTCCTATACATTATTTTTCTACACCTCCGGAAGCGGTACAAACTAGGTCATATCCCACGAGTCACGCAGGACGATAGACGACACAGCTAGTACAACTAGTGATACTACCACTAACTCAGACCGATCCGTAGTAGTCCTCGTAGAAATTACCTCCATAGCCTGGAAGCTCAACATGATCATCCGGAAACAGACGATCTCGCGGAGCTTGTGGACCATAGGGGCTAGGATGAGGTCTTGGACCAACAGACGGTGGCCTGCGGGGACCGCGAGGTGGGGTGATGCCTCCTACATCACGCCAACCCATCACGTCTGGCAGAGCAGATCTCACAGGATAGAGATCGCGCATATCCGAATATCCAGCTTGCACCGGTGCAAACCGAGTCAATGTGGCCCAATGGTCAGCATGGGTATTGAAGAGCTCTAACCTCAAGGCCCGATTTTCACGGTCCTTATCCTCGAGCATCTCAGCAGTGGTGCGAGTCCGTGAATCCTCCTGGGTGGGGTCAGCATAGATAGCCTGGAGATACCCTTGTGCTCCCGGAAGTGATCCTGGCATATACCGGAAATCAGAGTCCCGAAATAGACCAGATCTGACTCGCATGATGGTCATCATAGAGTAGGCGGCGTCCTGCACAGCCATCTCAATAGTAACCCCGAGTCCATAGGAGCAGTGAAGGGGCTCGGTGGACCCAGGATAAGATGGAAATATCCTGACAGTGCAGAGATACTGGCTTTGATTAAAGTCTCAGAATTGCTCTTCGACCGTGTACTCAGGATACCAACGGTATCCAGCCTCAGTCATTACCCTGACCAACATGGCAGTATGGCCGGGTACATCTAGGCATCGAGTCAGGCGAACCACTTGATTAAGGTCGCGAGTGGCCATCTGAAAACACAATCATAATGCAAAGGCATTAGAATTTCTAGCAAAATTTCGGCAGCATAACAGCTGTAAATGCTCAAGAAGGATTTTGAGACATTTGACAAAGGATTTCATTCACACTCAACATCATCATATCAAGTCCTAAGTCCATCCTAACAACATGATGTGGTAGTAGAACTGTACTAGGCTTGTATCCATCAAACCTATAAGGTACTACTGATTAGTAACACGTGATCCTGATAGAGAGAATAGATCCTAATTCCTTAACCCCCCGGTGGAAGAATAGGCTGACTCAGATCAGAATGTCATAAGATAAAGGAGTAAAAAGAGCCTTACGTTCCAACCCACAAACAATTCCCCTACATATAACTAAAGAATTTCTAGACTCAACATCGACCGGTTTGGCTTGGAGAACATACAGGCAGTCCGGCTCTGATGCCAACGCTGTCAGGACCCCGACTCGATGTCACATCGATCTAGCTGGTAACACCTCATATCACTTTGCGGCCTCACGCACGGTATCCCCATGGGTGTCGCCTTACCTTTGCCCGGGACCGTTTGCGCCTTTTGGCTCACGTATATGATAGTGTCGCTAGCATCCATATGATAAGGAGCCCGGGCTGACATGACTAGTCGTAAACCCAAAGTGGCACAGGACTTACAGGGACAGGCATCCATGACCCAGCTTCGAACGTGTCGGTCATCAGCAAGTGGGTCCGGGCTGTAGCACTGGGCTAGCAGGACTCCGGTAAACCGGGCTGTAGCGGGCTAACAGGACTCCGGTACTCAATGCGTGACATTTCCCCGAAGGGACAGACACCGGAACGAAGAAGGACACATGCCGGCCAGCCTAAGTGTTCCAGAGCAGTAGCAAGCTACCATGGCTCAGCGGTAACACTAGGAGACATTTCCCGGTAAGAGAGGCTACTAAAGATAAACAACTAGATAGTCAGATCCCACACATACCAAGCATTTCAATCATACACACAATATGCTCGATATGTGCAAATACAACAAGGCATCACAACATGACTCTACGACACAAGCACTTTATTTAAGGCTCAGAGAGCCATACATAACATACACAAAGGTACGGGTCACACGACCCAGCATTCAAGTCATACAGTCATACAAACCAGCAGCGGAAGTAACTTGTCTGAGTACAGACAACTAGAAAGATAAAAGAGGCTTGGAAAGCCTAGCTATACTACGTGGTCCTTCACAAGCTCAGGATCACCACCTGGGCCTTTAGCCTACTCATTGATGTCAACGTCTACATAGAACCCATCAGAAGGGGTTGCGGCGTCTTCTGTAAAAATGTAAATTATAGCAACATGAGTACAAAGGTACTCAGCAAGACTTACACCAGATCCTACATACATGCATATTATCAAGAAGGGTTGGTGGAGTTATTGCAGCAAGCCAGCTTTGACTCTTGGCTAGGCTAACCTACGAGACTCCAACTCGAAATGGTTTTGCGCACACGAGTCCACTACTCACCAATTCAATACACTACCGAGGATCCACCTCCGTCTTCCTACGGAAGAGCCATCCTCGGCACTCACACTTATCTTGAGGCTTTTAGTAGTTTCCATTTACTTGTCTATGAACTGTATAGGCAACCAAGTAGTCCTTTACCGCGGACGCGGCTATTCGAATAGATCATGATAACCCTGCAGGGGTGTACTTCTTCATACATGTTTCCACCACTTAGCGTATGCACACGACATGTGCTCGGCAGACTTCAAGCGAAAGCCGACGTGGGTGTAGACCACGACCTACCTAAACACTTAAGCCTCTAGTCCAGGTTTATCGCCTATCCAGGTTCCATCCGCAGGGAGTCCGGCCGAGGTTTCCCATACGGCCCCGAACGATGTGAACAGGGTTCCCGAGATACCTAACGGGTATTCGGTACACCGTGCCACGTACCTACCGCATCACAGCCCACCCCTACGGTCAGCGCTGTCCACGGCCTCCAGTAGGCTACAAACACCAGAAACTACGTGCAACTCCTGGACAGAGAGCTAGGGTGAATAAGAAGTCGAGCGGGGTCATATTTCAGGGCCCAATGCATGGTAGTAGCTGTATCTTAAATCACACATACAGATCTCAGTGCTTAAGGTCGGCTTCAATGAAACAACCCACCATGTACTCCTACATGGCCTCTCATCGATACCTTTACCAAAACGTGTTCACCACACCACTCTTATTACCGACATAATCATTTCACTCTAGCCATCACCCAGATGAACCAGACCTGACACGACTCTAAGCATAGCAGGCATAGCAAGGTAGGAACAACACATACATATGGCTCAATCAACTCCTACACATGCTAGTGGGTTTCATCTAGTTACTGTGGCAATGACAGGTCATGCAGAGGAAATGGGTTCATCTACCGTAGCACACAGCAGTTTGAAACGCGTTGTCTTAATGCAGTAAGAGAGAGCAGGAGTGAGAACATGGGATTGTATCGATATGATCAAATGGTTGGTTGCTTGCCTGATGGTTCGATGCACTGATATGGTTCTTCGTTAGGGTAATCACGATACTCCTCGGAGGCAGAACCTGCCGCAAAGAACACCGATACACAACCATCACCAAACAATGTGCAACAATATGATGCATGCATGAAACATAGCAATATGAGTGTGTTGGGCTAATGCAACTAAGACCAGAAGGGTTTGAACCAATTTGAATCAAAGATTCAAATTTCAAACTCAAACATGGCCTTTTAAAGTGCTTTTCCTTGTTCTGCATTAAACATCAGGTTAACTTGTTTAATCATGCATGAAAATAGTACAGATGGATAGATTGGATTTTTCTGATCATTTTTCATATATAATTTATCTGATTTGGAGTTACAGAATAAAAGTTATGAATTTTTGAAGTTTAAATTATATTCTGGAATTTCCTATATTAGAATAATTCCAGAAAAGCAATTATTGCGTCAGCCTGACGTCAGTGTGACGTCAGCAGGTCAACGGAACACGTCCGGGTCAAACCTGACAGTGGGTCCCGCATGTCAGGGTGATTAAATTGATTAAAGTTTAATTAAAACTAAACCTGTTTAATTAACAGGGCTGGGCCCCACCTGTCATTGACTCAGGGGAGTCAACCAGGGCCCACCCATGGTCAAACCCGGGTCGGCTACACCGGCGTTTAGCCGCCGGCGAGCCCGACGCGGCGGCGGAAGTGATTTTTGCCGTTCCGGCAACCAAACAAGCCGCGGAGGCCACCGGAGAGGAGCTGAGGTCGAGCCGCAGCTCTTGGTGGAGTCCGTTGGGGTCGGGGTGGCCGGAGTTGGCACCGGCGACGACTTTGGCGGCCACCGGGGTTCGGCCGAAGACGAACTTGACGCTAGAGGGGTCGGTGAGGCTCGGGAAGTGGCTAGCTAGGTGCTAAGTGACACGGTGAGCATGATGGACACCAGTTTGTGGCCGGAGGGTGACCGGGAGCACGTCGGCGACGAGCTCCACGGCGGTGGGTGCGGTTGAGCTCCGGGAGGTCGCTACACAGCTCGGGAGCAAGAACGGAAGGGAGGGGAAGATGGCTAAGCTCACAGTGAGTGCGACGAAGCCCTTGGTGTGGCCGGAGATGGACCGGAGCGACGACGGCGTTGAAGGGGATCTCCGGCGACGGCGGTTCGGGCGAGGTCGTTGCGGTGGACTCGGGCGTTGCAAGCGCTCGGGGTTCGGCTGCTCGATGAAGTGGACAGCGGCGGAGCTCCTGGACACGATGAGAGGACGCACGGGCGGCGGGGAGCACGGCTACGACGAAGGCACGGCGATGGTGGCGTCGGCCATGGCGGGGGAGCGCGAGGGGGAGGAGCTGGAGAGGAGAGGGGGTGTCTGGGGGGTTCGGGGGAGCGAGGGAGGCCGGTCCACGACGTCACCGGACAAGAGAAGCGGCGAGGCGGCGAGCAGGTGCGTGGCGCGCGCTGCGGTCGCCGTCGGGCACCTGCCTGCCTGCCTGGCCGGCAAGCAGCTCGCTGGAGCGGCGCTGGGCTGGGCCGGCAGTTGGGCCGGGTGCAGGCGCCAGGTAAGCTTTTTCCATTTCTTTCTGTTTTCTGTTTTTTAATACTTCTGCCACTTTGTTGAATTAAATAAAATACTTAGGCAACTCCTAAAATCACCAAACTACTCCTGGTCCATAGTTGGATTATTTCCAACATGAAACATTTTAGTTTGGAGATATTTGAGCATTTAAATATTTTATATAATTTTAAATGCCCAAATTCAAATATTTATGATTTAATTCAAAAACCCTAAGATGGCCTAGGAAAATGTGCACCACTTTTGGCAGAGGTTCTGAACCAAGACAAAAATGATGGGCATTTTAGAAGGGCATTTCAGGTTCATTGAAAAAGTTTTTAGTAAACCCTAGTTGGTTTCAGAGGGGACTGGGGGTTCTGTCATCCCCATTTCAGGTTTCTGATGAAAGAGTAAACATGATGCAACACTCTAATGCATGACTAGCTAGGGTGTGACACCCGAGAGGTTTTTTGTGGCTACAGAGGCTTGCGGCGGCGGAACTCCCAATCTATTCTCTGTTCTGGAAGTTTTACGATACGTAGGTATATATGGGTGCAAGGGGTACGTCGGTGGAGCTTCGGGGGCCCCACGAGGCAGGGGGGGCGCGCCCCAGGGGGGTGGGCGCGCCCCCCACCCTCGTGGGTAGCTCCCGTATCTTCTGATGTAGAGTCCAAGTCTCCTGGGTCATAATCGGGAAGAAAATCACGTTCCAGAAAGGTTTATTCCGTTTGGACTCCGTTTGATATTCCTTTTCCTCGAAACACTGAAATAGGCATAAAATAGCAAATCTGGGCTGGGCCTCCGGTTAATAGGTTAGTCCCAAAAATAATATAAAAGTGGATAATAAAGCCCAATATTGCCTAAAACAGTAGATAATATAGCATGGAGCAATCAAAAATTATAGATACGTTGGAGACGTATCAGGGCACATGCTGCAATGGGTCACTGGTGAGCTGCAACCTCGACCGGCAAGGTGTGACGGCAACCATGCGATGCTACAACCGTAGAGCTAGGGGAGCTACAGCCTGACTCATTTTTGGTTGGAAAGGGTGACCTCAACAAGTGCACAGCGGGGTTCTCCGTGTACGCTTGCCATCGCCACCTATAAGATGTTGGTTATCTCTACGATATTTACATTAACGTGGTAATCTCGTGGCTCCAGTCATCATGCCATGACGCGCATGCCACTTAATATTACAACATATAACCATCTCATACATAAACTCATTATCATGACGAAGACTATACCACATCAAATGCATACTCTGCAAAACCAAGTTAGACGTTCTCTAATCTGTTTTAGCAAATTTTAGTGACACGGTTATAACCATTTTTAACAAATAATACTAGCAACCTAGGTCCACAACATAGACAATAATTCTTGATGCTAGATTAAGTTTCGGGGCGTGCGAAACAAGAGACTTAAAAATCTCTAGCCCCACACTAAACTTTGTAAAATACGCGTGACCCCTTAGAAGATCATCCATCTCGGCACCCTGTCTACTTTGTTGCAAGCGTGCAACCTTCACGGTCCGGCAGCGCTTTGCTATCCAGAGCTAACCGTCGCCGAAGAATTATAGGGAGGACCAACTAAAAATAGGGCTAGATGAACTAGATAAGGATCCAAAACTTGTGTCTTCAAAGGGTGGAATCATGTAGTATACAGAGGTGAAGGGGAAGAGGAGGGGCGCCACAAGGGTAGGGAAAGTCCCTCCCTTTTGGCCAGCCAGGGAGGAGGAGTTGGACACCTCCCCCACTCCTCCTCCCCCCCCCCCCACACACAAGAAAGGGGGCGTCAACTCCACTTGGGCCTTGGTGGCCCAAGTTGTCTTCCACCACTAGACCTTTTAAGGCCCGTTGATATTTAATTATTTATAAAAACCCCTGTAACAATTATTAGGGCCTTTTATATATGATTTAACAACCCAGAAAACATTTTCTACCTATATATTAATTATCGGTAATACCCGGTATTACCTGGTACTCTCTGAAACCCTACCGGTGACCCTGAAACGCTTTCGGATCCCCTCGAAACTATTCTGAATATTAGTGAAACAATTATAAAAATATATTCTCATCACTCCCGTCCTACTAACACTCAGTAGATCTTGATTGCCTTAAGCTTGTGACCCCGTAGGTTCGGTAACTCCTAGACATGAACGAAACCCCTTCATTCAGTGACTGATAGCGGAGCCGTGGACGTCCATATCGATCCCTATGAGCACACAAATGATATTCGTAAGAAGTGACTATGATACTCTAATGGTCTAAAGAGCAAAATCACTTGTTAACACTCTGTGTTATTACAATTGATTACAGATGATATTATTTCAATTCATAACAAACAAGTTTGGGTAGATTCAATATAATCATTCTTCCAATGTCATAATCTCAGTGTTGTTTTACGACTACCATTTAACACTTAATGATATCTTAAGATCCGAAAAACATGATCACCAACAACACTTGAGCTTGTCTTAGAAGCGAGACAAGGAACCTTTATTTATCTGTTTATCATTTCACACGTGCATATGAGTTTTCCACTAGTCGCATATTCCAGGATCATAACAGTTATAGCATGAAATATAAACACTTAATTATGAATATGGAAATATAATAATACAATATTATTGCCTCTAGCACTACCCGAAACAGACTTTTTGGTGACGGCCAGGCACCATCGTGACGGGCCTGATGCCTCCTTCAGGAACGTGGGCACGTTCCTGACGTGGACGGTCCACCGAGAGGAAAGATGGCAACGTTCCTGACGCTCTTCACGATAGCCTTCAGGAAATAGAATAACCTTCAGAAATGAGGTGGCACGTTCGCGTCGGGGCCCAATCCACGTCGTGAATCAGATACACACCTTCAGGAACGTGTACCTGGCCGTCAGGAAGACACGTTCGCGGGACGCGCTGATATTTTCGCTCGGGAGGCGCCTGATTTTTTCGTTTGGGAGAGAAAACCGCGCGGATATCGGATATTTCCGCGTGGCTGTGGTCACGTGTGGAGCGCTTGGTCAAAATCCCTAAAACAGGGTCCGGTCTTCCCCCATCGGTCTGCTCCTCCCACTCCCACGACCAGCGCCGCCGCTTGCCCCCGTGTCCACCGTCCAGTTCTGATCCGCCGACTCCCTCCCCATCGAGCGCCGCCCACATCGCCGTTGAGCACCGACTCCACGCCTCCAGCACAGCCTCCCTCCCCATCTAGCGCGGCCCCCATCGCCGGCGACTTCCAGATCCGCCTCCCTGGCCGGCGAACTTCCAGATCCGCGTCCCTGGCCGGCGAACTTCCAGATCCACCTCCGTCGCCGTGTGGAGGTGGCTCCCTCCCCGACCAGTGAGTGCCCGTCTTCTCCTCCCCCCTCCCCATCTATTTCTATTCCAAATAATTTACATGTGCTGCAGCAATATGTTCATTGTTTAGTACACTCTTATTGAGATTAAAACAATGATGTTTTGTTGTTCTTCTGAAAGGATTGAGTGCAACAGCCATGGGGTATTATAGTCACCATCTATCTAGGTAGTGTGCTGCGCAATTTTAAGTTTGTGCATACATTAAATCGGGTTGTTCCTCAATTGGTCTCATTGATGAGTTGTGATACATATCTGTATGCATGTCAATACCTGCAAGCTGTAGGTTATGCTCCCCTGTTCAGGAAGGTGCAGTTTACGTATGCATGCTTTATTGTTTTCTCTTCATTGAAGGTCTTACAAAATCAGGAAGTTGTAGCGCTACAAAGGCCAAGTTTGAGAAGTGACATTGCCACACCACAACCCTCTCGATCAAGAAGTCCAATCCAGGCATGTTGGTAAGTTCCACTCATGGAAAGTTTGTTGAAAGAGCATGTTTTCATATGTAGGAAAGAAAGTATGGGCCTGCAGCAGCAACAAACTTGAACACTACAATTATTGTTAATCTGAAATTAAAGCGACATGCTATGTCCATGGTTTCAGAAGAACCCACCACAAAGCATCTTCAAGACGCACATCCAGCATATTGGAAGGAACGTCATCTCGATCTTCAAAGTTATGTTCCTGGTACTTCTTCATAGTTGCAGTCTGCACTTGGCACCAAGAAAAGACCTTTTCATTTGTTTGGTGACTAATAGCATGTGTGTCATGAGCTGGAGTTTACCTTTGTGTTTGAAAACTTGTATACATATATTACAGTTTTGCCTTTCACCATTGTTCATTGAAATATGCTATATTCTTTTCCATTGTAGGTGAATTGATCCTTCCAAGCCCAAGAGGATGCCGGTACTCCGCTGGCAGATCCTTCCCATGCTGAAGGCCATGTTCATGCTACTCATCTGGATGAGCATGGTTCTACCCCAAGACAGGATATATACCATTTGTTGCACTACAGTTGGTATATAGCAAGATGGATAAGAAATACCCAAGAGCTTCTTCCTTTTCAAGATTAGAAGATGGATGATAGTGATACGGTAAGTTGTTGTTATGATCCCCAATTCCTCTATGCACAAACTTAACAATGGTTGTGATCATGTTACTTCTATGGTTAGCAAAGTAAACTGCAGCTGAATTATACAAGTAGAGCAATGTAGTATAGTGCATGTAAGATTGTGGTGTCATCAAAACAGGGATGCATTAAACTAGTTCATGTGTTAATAATTTATGATATGAAACAATCTATTTAATCAGTGCCTGTGTATTTCAATTAGTGGTTGCTGCTTGCTTATGTGCTGCTCTGTTTCTTTCTGTGTAAATGTGGTGCTAGTTCTGTCCTTGTAGTGTAGTGCCAGTGCAGTGCACAACTGCATATATATGTCTTTTACACATATTTGCTCTGATTGTGCTATAGGTCTTGTTGATGATTTGCACATAAACCTAACTGTTTGTCGCACTATAGATGCTATATAGCAAGCTGGAATGGTTTCGAATGTGCATGGCATTGACATTTTATTAAAAAGGGCAACCTGGTGCATGTAGCTCCCGCTTGCGCAGGGTCCAGGGAAGGGTCCGACCACTTTGGGTCTATAGTACGCAGCCTTTCCCTACATTTCTGTAAGAGGCTGTTTCCAGGACTTGAACCCATGACCTCATGGTCACAAGGCAGCAGCTTTACCACTGCGCCAAGGCTCCCCTTCATGGTATTGACATTTTATTCATGTATTAAAATATTTGACAACCTCAACAAGTAGAGGAGCAAGTTCAAGTACGAAAGGTGCATGGTCTTGGCTTTCAGTTTGGATTGGATTATAAACATTTATTTTATTTCCTTTTCTTCCTTGTACATTATGTTCCTGTTAGCTCTTCATAAGTGCAGCCTACACTTAGCTTTAATAAAAGACTTCTTCACTTGCTTGGTGGATAACAACATGTGTGTGTCGTGAACTGAAGTTTCCTTTTGGTTTGTAAACTTGTTCATGCTGCCCAAGTGTTTGTGTATTTCAGTTAGTGGTTGCTGCCTTCTTAAGTGGTTGTGTACTGCAACCATGTAGTCAGTATAACTTAGTTCATGATTTAAGTTGTCATACAAAATTAAATATGTTCTCTGTACATGTTAGCTTATAATTTTAGGAAATGATTCACTATGACTGGTGAGATCCATTTATAGATCATTTAGAGTTTCTAATTTCTATTCCAGTCAGTTTTCATTAATGTGTTCTTGCAACAAAAAAACATTGTCTTAAACTCTTAATATTATATCTAAGGACTGCATTTATGAGTATGTCTCCAGTTATTCTAATTTCCTTCATGAATACAGCTTCTGAGAAGAAATCGTTCCAGGTACTGGGCGTAGTGGTGATGGAGACATAGACTTGTAAGACCCTTGGGTGGGCGAACGCCCTTGAGCACCTCCACTTGAACTTCTGGTGAGCAAGTCTGTAAGGAACCACCCCAGGACAGTTCCAGTCATATTAGTCTTTTCTTATCAGCTAGCTTTGCATCGTCTGCTTCCTTCTTGTTTTTGACATATTCAAGATGATGAATTTTCAGATTACCTTGCAGCTTGTTTAGGCTCCCCAACTGTTTTAGCTCATGCCCATGTTTTGTCCTTACTTGAGATACAGCAAGTTCTTGTAGTAATGTTAAACTACCGATGTTCGGAACTTGCATTGCAAAGCTATAAATATGACGCTTACTGCTAGTTTTCTACATGTAGTGCTAGTTCTGTACATGCAGTTTAGTGCTTGTCATACTTAGATTTTTCCTATGAAGTGATGATTTTTTTGCTACCACGTAAAGTTGTGAAGGTGGTTGGTCATGAAAAATTTTCATTTGCCATAAAAACTATGGGTATAGGGCATTGGATGGCAATCATTTAATTTTTCTTGCCTTTTTTTAATTATGTTCATGTTACATTTAATTGCAGCCTATACTTGGTAATAAGAAAAGTCATGAGCTGTAGTTTACCTTTTGGTTTGAAAGCTTGTACATATCACAGTTTTGCCTTTCACCGTTGTTCATTAAAATCTCCTATATTTTTCTATTGTATAGGTGAATGGAACATTCCAAGCCCAAGGGAATGCACTCCATTAACAGAATCTTCCCATGATGGAAGACCATCCTCATGCTACTCATGTGCATGAGCATAGTTCTACTCCAACATTTAGAAATTCCAGTAGTATAATTAGTTGTTAATATTGTGAAATAGGGTGCAGGTAGGCTTTCTTTGTCAATTGCTTCTCTTGGCAATTTAGGAATCAACCAGTATGCGTGTTTCGTATTTGGTGACACCTCCTGTTAAGTTAAGGCTCCATGAATCATGACTTGGATATGAATATGTAGATCTTGTGAATAACCAGATTTAAATAAATTGGATGGGTACATTGTGACCTAGGAATTGGATGTGATTTTAAACAGGGTTATATGATCTTTGTGTATGCATGAATGTGAAATGATTTGGCATGTGGCTGTGAATATATATACCGCTTTCCAATAATATTTTTATTTTCTCTTGGTTCATTCCTGAGGACCGTTTTAATTCTTTCCTGACGAAGCCAGCCATCATGGATATGTAGAGCTCATTCTTGAAGGTATGGTCCTGAGTGCCACTAGCCGTCAGGAAACAGAACATGTTCCCGACGGCCAGTTTTCTGACGGTATCTCCTGACGGTGAGGCCGTCAGGAATATGAATTTGGGTGGCTCCAGGTACTTGTCAGGAAACGTCGTCAGGAAAATCTATTCGTGACGGTACCGTCAGGAACGGCGGTCTTTCCTGACAAGCTGTTGCTGACGGGAGTTTCCTGACGGTGGGGTATCATTCCTGACAAAAATCGGTTCGTTCCTGACGGATTTTGGCCGTCAGGAAAAAGTCAGTTTGGGGTAGTGTAGGCCATATTTCCAACAGGGTCTTCCCTCTCTTGGCGATCTCCCAACTTTCCAAATCGGACTGGCATCCACTCCTTGATCAGGTGTGCCACTTTTCCCCCTCCTGACAGCGGGGATTTATTCAGCGGTCCGGGTGCTTGGTGCTTGTCAAATCAGTGGTCTCCACTCGTCTCGTTCATCACCTGATGGTTGTCAACGCCCTTGACTAGGTGTTCGATGAAATCAATTCATGGATGCGGGCATTCTTCTAGGTCGACAAAGACGAAGTGCATGGAGGGCCAATGTTTAGTTGCCTAGAACGCGATCTGTCAGCCCAAGATTTTCGGTGCCTGGGAGTGAAAAACCTCCAGCTCCAAGCTCTGGCTTTGCGCGTACAGTGGGAATGGCTTCGCCACACTGATCAGGCAAGGCAATGGTAGGGTATCCCTTTTCTGGTGGACTCCGACGCCAAGGAGGTCTTTGACATTCTGATTTGTATCATGGTTGGTGAAGGACCCAAGGTGTTGTTTTGGAAAGATCGTTGGCTTCACAGCACAATACCGCTCATTGCGAACCCGCGGTCCTCTCTCTGGTGCCCACGCGAGCCCAAAACCAGCGCATGGTCTCTCAAGCCCTCGCAACGGATAGATGGGAGTCTGACATCCAAGGTGAGATCCCTTTCATGGCCCTGATTGAACTCGTGCACCTGTGACTTCAGCTCTCTCAAGTGGAATGAGACACGGATATGCTAGAGAGTTTTGCTTGGCCAAGTGATGGATAGGGCTTGTACACGACGAGCTTCGTGTATGCCAAATTGTGCTTGGGCTTGACTCGATCTCCTCACTTTGAACACATCTGGCGCAGTTGGGCAATCCTCAAATGCAAAAATATTGTATGGCTGGCTTCCAATACAGATTATGGACGTCCGATCGTCGCACACGGCATGGCGTGCAAGACCAATCTTCTACCTGCTACTCGTACAAGATGAGGACACGATAGATCACATTCTACAATGCGTGTATGCCAGAGAGGCATGTCGTCGTTGCTTCCAAGCTTCAACGTTACCAGGCCGGACCTTACACATACTCTCATCAATTGGTGGGATATTGCAATAAGAGACTTCCCGGATGCCAACAAGAGGGGGTTTGACACCCTAGTCATCGTCACATTTTGGTCACTATGGAAACAAAAGGGTATTTTGGAGAATGGCAGAGCATAGATTGATGCCCGAGACAATTAGCTGATCTGGTGCTTGAGGTGATCAACGATTTGAACCTAGCGGGTGTTGGCAGATTACATCATTTTGTGAGAATGTAGCCTTTTTCTTTTAGGTGTGGGTGTTGGTGTGGGATCAAAACGTTGTTCGTGGTGTTTGTATCATATCTTGTAAATCTTTTGCTCTCTTCTATAGAAATATGGTAATGCCTTTGCATACTCTCGAAAAAAAGCAATACTATAAAGAACCAAATGAGAGTACAACACTGATAATTTTGGTACTTGACAAGTTAGTGCATGTTACAGTCTTATCTTGTGGCTGTTTGAACTGTTGCAAATTTCAAAACAAACAAATCTAGCTTGAAGAATTTAAAATAAAAATAGAACATCATGAAGTTAGAAAACCTTAATAGGTAGTGATAAGTATATAAGTTCGTACCTGATCAAAGTTTGTCGGCTTGGTGGCGAGGGCCTCAACGTGGAGGCGGCGGCTCGTGCTCGCATCCGCGGGTCAGCAAAGGAGAGCGGCAGTGTCCGGGCAAGCGTCCATGGGGCAGCAAAGGTGCAGCGGACAGTGGTGGAGGTGATCCGCGCTCGCACCCATGGGGCCAGAAATGTGGAGCGGACGGTGACGGTGTGATCCTGCCCACGCCCATGGGGCAGCAAAGGTGGAGCAGACAGTGGTGGCAGCGATCCGCACTGGCGCCCATGGGGCAGCAAAGGTGGAGCGGACGTTGGCGGCGCGATCTGCGCTCGCACCCATGGGGCAAGAAATGTGGAGTGGATGGTGACAGTGCGATCCTCGCTCACGCCCATGGTGCAGCAAAGGTGGAGCAGACGGTGGTGGCAGCGATCCGCACCGGCGCCCATGGGGCAGCAAAGGTGGAGCGCAAAGGTGAAAAAACATTCGCGGCATGATCCGTGCTCACGCTCATGAGGCGCAAAGGTGGAGCGGACGGTGACGGTGTGCGATCCGCGCTCGCGCCCATGGGGCAGCAAAGGTGGAGCGGACGTTGGCGGCGCGATCCGCACTCACGCCTATGAGGCAGCAAAGGTGGAGCCGATGGTGGTGGCAGTGATCCGCGCTGGCGCCCATGGGGCAGCAAAGGTGGAGCGGACGGTGACGGTGTGCGATCCGCGCTCGCGCCCATGGGGCAACAAAGGTGGAGCGGACGTTGGCGGCGCAATCCGCGCTCACGCCCATGGGGCAGCAAAGGTGGAGTAGACGGTGGCGGCGCGATCCGCGCTCACGCCCATGGGGCAGCAAAGGTGGAGCAGACGGTGGTGGCAGCGATCTGCACTGGCGCCCATGGGGTAGCAAAGGTGGAGCGGACGGTGACGGTGTGCGATCCGCGCTCGCGCCCATGGGGCAGCAAAGGTGGAGCGGACGTTGGCGGCACGATCCGCGCTCACACCCATGGGACAGCAAAGGTGGAGCAGACGGTGGTGGCAACGATCCGCACTGGCGCCCATGGGGCAGCAAAAGTGGAGTGGAGGGTGACAGTGTGTGATCCGCGCTCGCGCCCATGGGGCAGCAAAGGTGGAACGGACGTTGGCGGCGCGATCCGCGCTCACGCCCATGGGGCAGCAGAGGAGGAGTGAAAAAGCGTTGGCGGCGCGATCCGCGCTCACACCCATGGAGCAGCAGGGGAGGAGTGAAAAAACGTTGGCGGCACGATCCGTGCTCACGCTCATGAGGCGCAAAGGTGGAGCGAACGGTGACGGTGTGCGATCCACGCTCGCGCCCATGGGGCAGCAAAGGTGGAGCGGACGTTGGCGGCGCGATCCGCGCTCACGCCCATGGGCCAACAAAGGTGGAGCTGACGGTGGTGGCAGTGATCCGCACTGGCGCCCATGGGGCAGCAAAGGTGGAGCGGAGGGTGACGGTGTGCGATCCGCGCTCACGTCCATGGGCCAGCAAAGATGGAGCGGACGTTCGTGACGCGATCCGCGCTCACGCCCATGGGGCAGCAGGGGAGGAGTAAAAAAGCGTTGACGGCGCGATCCGCGCTCACGCTCATGAGGTAGCAGGGGAGTAGTAAAAAAGGGTTGCAAAGGTAGAGAGAAAATTACCGAATAGTAATCCAAGCTAACTAAGGTCCTACCTGGGGTATTCTGCTCTGCCAGAACATTTAATTTGGTGTGGCAGACCCTTGATGTAACTAATATGTGTACGTATAATACACGTTAATTTGGAAATATATTAAGTGCATGTGGATATTAAGTAGGATATTATTTCCGCGTAATTATGTGATTAACACTGTATTTGGTATGAAATTAACTGCACACTTAACGTGTTGAGCGCTCAACATTGAAGCAATCTAGGTCGTTGGATTGACATGATTTGATGGTCGAGAGTATGTAGTATATAAGAATGTTTAGGTAGTATATATACTATATTTTTGATAAGATGTATCATATTTTGAGTATGCTCTTTTTTACGTACAAATATGTACGTATTTCACAAATATAATAAAAACCATGGGCCAACTTGCAATTTTTTCATGTAACTCACTTTGGACTATCTTATATATAGTATATGAACATGCTTAAAATGATAAAGTAGAATATATACTATCACATGGTAATATATGAGACATGTGGGGTAACTACCCCCAGGTGATAGGATGGATTTTCACCATATATATATATATATATATATATATATATATATATATATATATACACACACACACACACACACACGCAGTAGAAGTAGAACTAGAAGAGGCAAAAGTCTATACGCCTTTCTTGTTAGAGAGATTAGAGCATCTCCAGCCGTTGTGCCCCTAGGAGGCGTTTTTTCGGCCTCCTGAGAGGCCCCGGCGAAATTTTTGGTATGGGGGCGTGCATTTTCCCAGTCATCCCCCTGATAGGTAGTCATTTTTTCTTTTTTTTCTCCGGTCATTCCAACAAACGCCTTCTGTGCATACCCAACACACCCGACACGAGCTCGCTGGCGACGACCCCAGGCCACCCCGTCCTTCCTCCTCCGCCATGGCCATCGGTGGCGCCGGCGTTCTGCTCTGCGTGGAGGCCGAAGCTGCACGACGCCGAAGCTCCCGCCGGGAACGCCAGATGCTCGCTCGCACACCACGCCCGCCTGGACGCCGATGCCAATCGTCGTCGGGCACAGGCTCTCCTTCGGGACCAGCCCGGCCGCCCCACGCGCCGCCTGGGCTCCCGCCCTGGCCGCCGCTCTCGTGGCTGGGGGCGCCCGTGGCTGTAGCCGGCGCGCCCGGTGCCGGGGGCGCCAGTGGCCTCCGCGCTCGGGGACGGGGCCGCAGGCTTCGCCGCCCGCGCCCGCCCACAGCGTCGCCGGAGGAGACGACGAGGAGGTCGAGGGCGTCCGCCGCCTTCCCGCACGGAGGAGAGAAGGAGAAGCACGCGCCCTGCTGCCCGCCCGCTGCCCGCCCTACTGCATCCGTCGGTCGCAAGGCACAACGACGGGGGCTTGGCCGCCAGTGCGCGCTCCGGGTACTGCGGCTGGGCCACGGAAGACGGCGCGAACATGCTGCCGAGGAGGCTCTACGACGCGGCCGAGTTGCTGCTGGTGCTGGCACTGGCATTGCCTCCATTGACCGAGGTTGGAGAAGGCATCAGCGGCGCCGGCGGCGTGTACTGGACGACGGGCTCAGGCGCAGCAGCGCCAATCTCCCGCTCAGGACGACGTGCACAAGACGGCGCAGCTCCTGCTCCTGGAGGCCACGGTGGTGTGCGGCGCCATCGTCGCCGGAGGAGACAACAAGGAGGTCGAGGGCGTCCGCCGTGGCCCCGCACCCCTGGCCTGCACCGACCGTCCATTCTCCGAGCCCCCGACTGAAGATGACCAAGCGCTCGCTGCTGCTACTCCGTGTGGTGGTGACCAGGCGGCGAGGGGATTTGGTGGGGAGAGAACGAAAAGAGTGGGCATGCAAGTGGGTGGGACCCAGAGAAAAAGGGAGAGAGAGTGGGAGGCTGACTGTGGGCCAAGTGCATGAAAAATCTTCTCTCTCCGCCCCCGAGTGCTTCCCGATGGGCTGGGTTTGGGGTGGGAGGGCCGGCGCTAGTTTAGGCTAAATCCGGCGAAAATCGAGGGTCTGAGGGTGTGGCTGGGACGTTTTTTTACCACCGGCGATTAAAAAATGGTCCGGGGGGGCTTCTAGGGGGGACGGCTGGAGATGCTCTTAAAGATAGCATGATTGAAAGTAGTTATTGTGTTACTCATATTCGATGAAGTTGTAATAATTTTAGTTATGTTTTGGCAAATTTTGGGAGGACTCAAGGCCGCCGAACTGCTGTATGGCTTGGGTCGGGACTGGAGATCGTTTTGAACGTTGTTAAGTGTGACTGTACCAGTGATTTGATTGAGTAATACAGGAATTCTTTCGAAAAAAAAAAGAAGAAGAGGCGAAAGTCACTAGCACCAGACCCAGACGCTAGCAGCAGGCCAATATAAGATGGTAGCTTCCCTAAAAGGGCGATCGTACGGCCAAAAAACGAGAATTATACCGAACATTTATTTGGCAAATGGGCCGCAACGCACGCGGCGGTCCATGACGTGATAACAACTGGGCTGACACGGCCATGCGGCGCGTACGTCGCGCGCCCTAGCTGACTTTTTTCTCGAATATGCATGAGCGTGCATACTTTCTATTAAGGAAGGAGAACGGGGATAGAGCCCCTCCACCATTGGCGTTACATATTACATGCACCCAAATCCACAGCTATGCCAGCCCACTCCACGGTAGTACTCTTCTAAGTTGCACTCTCGCTCTCGCCCACTCTGCCATTACCCCAAAGGACATGTCCCCCTTGATGATCCCGGCCATCTTCCATGCGCTGCCCTCAGCTTCAATCTTGGCCATGAGACGCTCTACCGATGGTGTGCCCCGGTCAAATACTATCGCGTTACGGTGCTTCCATATCTCCCACATTACAAGAATTTCTATCGCACGCGCGTCCTTCTTCCTCTGGCCAGTGCCATCAATGACTTGGCACCAATCAGAGAGCAGAGTGGCCCTTGCCGGAACCCACGAAACCTGACCAAGGCCTTGCCCCACCGCGGTCCAAACCTGACGCACAAAAACGCAGTCGAGCAGTAGATGCCCAATTGTCTCTTCCTCTTGGTCGCAGAAGGGGCACGACTCCATGTGCTCGAGGCCGCGTCGAGCGAGACGATCCGAGGTCCAGCACCTGTTTCGTAAAGCCAGCCAAGCAAAAAGACGACATTGGAGGGGCGCACGATTCTTCCAGGTAAAGTCGGCCGACGGCAGGACCTGCCTACCCCAGAACTTGGCGGCGTAAGATGACCTGGTGGAGAACATGCCACTTGTCTCCCAGGCCCATCGAACGGTGTCCGCCCGCCCGTCAGTTAGTGTCGCGCGGGACGTCCGCTCCCAAAGGCTCATGAACTCGATCAAAAGATCCTGGGTGAGCTCTGGGCCTAGGTCGCGCGCCCACGCGCCGCGAACGATCCCAGCTGACTTACAAAAGTAAAACCACCAATCCCTAATTTGCGACGCGAACGATCCGATCTACTAGTACATGAGAGCAGTTTTTCATAGCTGGGGCTACATGGTACCCATTATCACAACCATCCACTCATTCCTTTGTTTTATGTGGATGTGTGCACACTGTTGTTCGCACCAGGCGCTTATACCTTAATTGTCTACCGTGAAGCCTACCGGATTTGAAAATTGGATTGGCCTAGTAGGCCACTGTTCATGACAAGACTTGACGTACGTTCCATTCAGACAACTCACTCAGGTCTTCCCCCTCTTCCCTTCCGCCATAAGCATAGTTTTGGAAAAAAGCCTGGCACATCGTCAGTAAAGTAGGAGTACGAGAAACTTGCCAGCAAGTAACTTCTCGTTGACAGTAGCATGTTGGAGTGCAACCCGGTTCAGGTGATTTGCTTGGATCTGGACATTCTCAACTCGGACAGAATGATCTGAAACTTGTTTCAAAAAAAGAATGATATGAAACTGAATATGCAAAAAAAAAAAAAAAAACAGTACGTACTATGCTAAACCTCTTCGTTACCAATTAGTCGAATAACTATACTGCCAGCGTTGTCATCGTTCAATGGTTATTGGGTGAGCCAGCAAACCACCATGGTTAAAACTTGAACGTGTTGTCACATCAATCTTTCGTATGCACTAGGAACTAAAAAGTGGCCATGGTTCACGTGATTAAGCGAGCTAGGGGGCAAGTATTGTTCGCACGCGCACTGTAAGGGCTGAAAAGACGTGATAGAAAACGCATGGGCCGCCCACTGGCCAGCCTGGGTACGAGGCAAACAGTGACGACGCCGGCTAGGGGTGGACCCCTATAGAGTAGGATTCAGGCCCTATACCTACTCAGTATTACTATTCATCAGGCAGGACAGATCCTCTGAATAGCACAGATCACAACAAAAGATTGACGGTCCAGATATGAGGTACCAGGTAGCTCG
Organism: Triticum aestivum; assembly: GCF_018294505.1. Taxonomy (NCBI): domain Eukaryota; kingdom Viridiplantae; phylum Streptophyta; class Magnoliopsida; order Poales; family Poaceae; genus Triticum; species Triticum aestivum. Next base: position 7,359,533 of record NC_057806.1, on the reverse strand, counting down.
AGCTAGGAAACAACTTTGCGCTAGTACATTTGTTCGCATCAGACCGCCGCAGGCAAGAACGCACAACTACTCGCCCACCTCCTGGCGCAAGAGTGGCTCACGGAGACAGGAATCGCTGCCGGGCTTGTGGGCGACCAGCTCTACATCCTTTCCTGACCACCGCGCACATAGTCGACCACCTCTTCCACGATCCGAGTCGTCTGCATACACGCGGAGCAGGACTTCTGGCAGCGAGGTGGGGCCGGGGGTCGCGCCTACACGCCAGCACTGGCCTCGGGGATCAACTGCGTGAGCGTGGGAGAGCTGGCCATCAGAACCCAAGGAGTCCAGAGAGTGCCCCCTTCAGCGCAGCGCCGTCGTTCTTCATACCCACCCACGTCATCCTCGAGTTCATCCACGAGCATGCCGTCAACCCGCCACCCGCCCAAGAGGAGTCCTCGGACGATGAGGAGCCTGTTTACAAGCGCCGTCGTCTACAAGATGGGGCCACTACTTCGAGAGGTGGCCGGAAATATATCGGCGATGACGACGACGATGATTGAAAATGTTGAGACTTCAGTAGGAACAACTTCCCTTTCCATGTCTACGTCCCAGCAGGATATTCAGCTTGTTTTCTCTGACAACAATACTGTGACCTGTGCACCTGATAGGGTAGTATATCAGTTGGTCATGCGCCTCTGAATGTGTGCTAATCAGGTGTTCAATTATACAATGACCAAAGGAATATGTATGCCACTCGATTAAGGGGACAATCTTACTGCTTGATAGATGGTCACTTGGGTTGTACATGCATTGGACCGTTGAAGGAAGAGAGCTCCTAGGAAGGACGCTTACGACGCATGCCACTCCGGCTGCGGCGTTCACCGTGCCCCACCGCGTGCCCTCCCAGCAATTGCGGCCACCCTTCACAAGACGCTAGAGAGGACGGCACCGCCGTGTTCCACCCCGGACACGCTGTCCACCTGCACCACCACTGGCTACTCCGGCTGCCGTGTCCACTGTTTACTCGCCGCTGCCCTTATCTCGCTGTTCAAGGAAACCAAGATTCAAAACCTAGACTTTACCAAGGTGTTATCCTTCCTACCACCAAGCTTGAGATCTTTTGTTTCTATGCCGGCAACTGGATCATCTGGTGGCCTGCTTGTGGCATGGGATCAGTCAGCTGTCTCTTGCCAAGATATGGTAAACACCGCTTCTTAACCTCGGACAGCATTCAATCAATTACAGATAACACCTGTGTGACTCTCACCATGGTTTACGCTCCCTGTGATGCATCAGAAAGAGCCGATTCCTTTCAAGCTTCAGAGGTTGCTGCATCTATCGCAACAGGCCCGTGGATCCTGCTAGGGGATTTTAACATGTATAGATTTTCACACGAGAAATCCAGAGGCCGCATCAGCTGGAATGTTATGGATGCTTTCAACAACTGAATCATGGAGCATGCTTTGGATGATCTCGACATCCCCAACAAAAAATTCACATGGTTCAACAAGCGCAGAGAGACTACTTTGATCAAACTTGAGAGGGTGCTGCAGAATGCAGAACGGAATTTGAACTTTCTGCAAACCTCGGCAATGTCATTAACAGCAATAACATGGGATCACACCCCCATCGTCGTTGACTTCAACAGGGATACAGCCAGGTGAGAATTCTTCCGTTTTGAAAATCGCTGGTTAGAAATAGAAGATGATTTTGGAGGGATGGTCTCAAGGCACCAGAAACTTTGCTTCAAGGATACCATGCATCAGCCTTAAAATGAGAAGGATCCGGGCGGCATTTAGAAGATGGGTTAAGAGCAGTACCAGTCTGCACCTGCTGCTGTCCAACAACAAGCATGTGCTCGCATATCTGGACGCTGTTTAGGACAAGCAGAAGTTATCTGCGCTGGAGTTCCATCTAAGGATACATGCTACAAAGAAATCTCAACAGATCATCCTGTGACAGGCTGACGCTTGGAGGAGAAGAGCGAAGTTGACATGGCGCGTTGCAGGCGACGAAATAAAGTTTTTTCATGCAGCAGCAAACTGCCACTCAAGGAGGAACAAGATCAGAAATCCAAATGTTGTTAAAGGATGGCATAGAGCAGTATGACGATAAGTCAAAGCTGCAGAATGCCCCTGACTTCTACAACTTATTCGGCAAACCATCTTTATCCTTGTCAGTGGTGGATGCTAATCAACTCTATGAAAGCATCAATCTTGCTTCACTAAACGCGCCTTTCTCATGGGCCGAAATAGTTACTGCCATCAATAAGTCACCAAGCAACAGGAGCCCGGAACTGGATGGGTTCACCAACGAATTCTACAAGGCTTTGAAGAACACGATCAAGGAGGATCTACTACAGTTTTTCTCTGAATTTTACGAACATCACGCCAGTCTCAAGGGGGTTAACATAGCATCCATTGATGTGTGGAGAGGCCTCGGGGACATAGCGATAGTATGGCTAACCAAGCTTTACAACCTCATTTTTGCGCAAACAAGAGCCAGAACAATGGAGACGGGTATATTAGTACCAATCTTCAGGAACAAGATGTTCAGAGCTGTACTAATTACCGTGGAATTAAGCTGATGAGCCATACAATGAAGCTATGGGACAGTCATTGAGCACCGCTTAAGGACAAGCGTGGCCAAAAATCAGTTTGGTTTCATGCCTGGGAGGTCGACCATGGAAGTCATTTTCTTGGTACGACAACTTATGGAGAGATACAAGGAGCAAAAGAAGGACCTGCATATGGTATTCATTGACTTGGAGAAGGCCTTTTATAAGATATCGCGGAATGTCATGTAGTGGGCCTTGAAGAAACACAAAGTCCTAGCAAAGTACATTACCCTCATCAAGGACATGTACGATAATGTTGTGACAAGTGTTCGAACAAGTGATGGCAACACCGATAACTTCCCGATTAAAATAGGACTGCACCAGGGGTCAGCTTTGAGCCCTTGTCTGTTTGATTTGGTGATGGATGAGGTCACAAGGGATATACAAGGAGACATCCCATGATGTATGCTATTTGCGGATGATGTGGTGCTAGTCCACGATAGTCGAATGGAGTCAATAGAAAGTTAGAGCTATGGAGACAAACCTTGGAATCGAAAAGTTTTAGGCTTAGTAAAACTAAAACCGAGTACATGAGTCACAGTTTCAGGACTAGTAGGCACGTGGAGGAGGTTAGCCTTGATGGCCAGGCGGTGCCTCAGAAGGACGTCTTTCAATATTTGGGGTCAATGTTGAAGAAGGATGGAGATATTCATAAAGATGTGAACCATCAAAGCAAGGGCAAATGGATGAAGTGCCGCCAAGCTTCTGGCATTCTCTATGACAAGAGAGTGCCACAAAAGCTAGAAGGCAAGTTCTATAGGACAGTGGTTCGACCCGCAATGTTGTATGACGCCGAGTGTTGGCCGACTAAAAGGCAACATGTTAAACAGTTAGGTGTGGCGGAGATGCACATGTTGAGATGGATGTGTGGCCACACAAGGAAGTACCAAGTCCGGAATGATGATATACGAGATAGAGTTGGGGTAGCACAAATTGAAGAGAAGCTTGTCCAACATCGTCTGATATGGTTTGGGCATATTCAGCGCAGGCATCCAGAAGCTCCAGTGCACAGCATACGGCTAAAGTGTGTTGATAATGCCAAGAGAGGTCGGGGTAGTCCGAGCTTGACATGGGAGGAGTTTGTAAATAGAGATCAGAAGGACTGGAGTATCACTAAAGAACTAGTCATGGACAGGGATGCGTGGAAGCTTGATATCCACGTGCCAGAACCATGAATTGGTCGCGAGATTTTATGGGTTTTACCTCTAGCTTGTTGTTGTTGGCGACGACTGACTTTGACTAACTCAAGCAACGTTCACGACGACACCAGTACTACACATGTCGATTTTCTGAAAGCAATTCATCATTGACTGTGACGCCTTCGGTTTGAGGTTGTGCTACACCAAGGTGACAGGGTTGTAGCCTTCTTCCGCCACCCTATAGCCCCACGCAACACCAAGCTCGTTGCCTAAGAATGAGAGTTGATTACCATCGCCCATCTAGTGCGCCATTGGCACCCATATCTCTGGGGCACGCATTTTGAGTGCAAACAGAACACTACAGTCTAAAGTATTTGCTTAACCAACGCTTGTCCATGACCCCTCAACATTACCACGTCAGCAAACTACTTGCACTATGTAGTGGAATTCAGTTCGGAAAGCTCAATACTAAGATGGCAAGCACCGTGAGGTTACCATTGAGGTTGACCAATGGGTGTGGCCTGATCCAATTGATGAGAACAACCATTGATGTTGAAAGTTGATCCATCCAAGCATGAATCAGGAAGGTGCTTCAACTAGCACGTCATTATTTAAATTATTTAACTAGGAATACAAAATTACTTGCTACCGATTATAGGATGTGGGAGATTAATCTAAGGTGGATTAGAGATTAACTAAACCCGAATGTACTAAAAAAATAAAATACAATAAATACACAATATACACACCTCAATTGTAGTAGAAATGTACTTTCCATTAAAGCTTTCAATAACATCACCCTCACGAATTCCAATTTTCTCAGCATGTGATCCTTTAGACACCTATTTTAAATTAGCATTGTTACATCATAATACGCATGTGAGAAACGGCTTTAGATGGAACTATTAACAAAAGTGGAAAAAATAAAAGAAAAATAAGCACCATAATATATATACCTGCTCAACAATAAGACCGGACTCGATGTTATGCTTACGTGTCATTCTCTCAATACAGATAGGATCTAAATGTTTTATTGAAGTAAACGTCATTCCAAGATGGAGGCGAGGCATACAACTACATCAAATAAAACGGAGATCAAATAAGTATCACCCAAATGTAAGAAAAAACATTATAGCGCTATTATCTTTACAAGACATTAGAATCACAAGAATACTAACACATAATTGAGGAGAAAATGAGTGAATACATACTTGAATCTTCTCCAAAAATCCAAGCACTTGTGCAATAAGAACGAAGGTATGAATGTCTCCTTAATATGGTTGTTAACTAGACCCACAACTTTCCCTTCTAAATCAATGATGGGTCCTCCATCATCACGAAGCTATATCATTGCAGTAGTGACAAATATTACAATTTGTAATAATAAAATAGCAAGATTGAAGTACAAAGCATAAATTGAGATATAACGCACCAGTGAGGGACTAGATGGATCACAAGACAAATACATATAGTGACATCTCTCATACCAGGATGGAATCTTATAAGCCACCATACCATGAGTGGTACTAAGATTCAGAAACATCTTGACCAGAACGCACACACTCGGTAAAAGTAGGCAACTGAACTGGTTTGTCCACTTGAACTTTATAAATAGCAAATTCATAATGCTCCTGGAGATAGAGGAGGCGGGCAGGCACAGCTGTGTTGTCCAGCAATTGAACAATGACCTAAAACGGCGATGTCAAAAGTTATCACACTTCATTTTTGACAGAACTTATATTGACAAAAACATTTTTGGGAGATGCACCATTATGAAAATCAAACGCTAGATACTAGTTCATATTTTCTATTCTAGCAAAGTTGAAGATGATGTCACATTTTATTAGCAATTAGCTACATTTGACAACAGATACATTACAAATAATTTAATTTCAGAGGGAAGAAACAAACAAATAAAAAAAAGCAATAGTTGAAATGTGTTTTTCCTTGTCCAGTAGTGCAAGGCTCACCACCCAAATCTCAATCAAAAAGGAAACCAATGAAACATGCATTGTGTAGGTCCGGGTAGAATCATTCGGTGACAAGATTATAAAGAGACAAGTGAATGTTGAAAAGGATAAGGAGCACCTTAGCCTCACGATGATAATTGCGTGTCCACTGCACCTTCCACTCGAATGGGTTTTTTGGTTCTTTCTTTTCACGAATGAGCTGAGCGGATGTCAAAACAAGGGCGGTTTTGCTATGATCGTCCCTTTCAAACCATAAACCAGAACACTTGTTCAGCGGGTCACTCTCTGCAAATGAACCAAAAGTCATAAATATTTGGCCAGTTATGAAATCAGATATTAATTTAGAAGCAATTAGGATGTTAAATACACACCGACAAATGATGAGAGCAAAATCACAGATTTAGCAGCAAGAAGTGTTGCATCCCTTGCTTGTTCAAGAATAGGAAGCAAGCGATGGGTCTTGAACAGGCAGGAGGGTGCTTTATAGCAGTGATGCTCCATAGTGAAGAGGTTAGCTCGACGATCTATGTAATAAGAAAAATTAACATCAGGTTGGAAATTAACGATGAGAAGAAAGAATAGGGGAGGGGCAAGGGGGGGTTACCCTGTTCTGCTTTGTACTTGGCCTTGGCGTAGTCGAAGGCAGCGAGTATGTCCGGATCATCAACTAGCTCGTCGGGAATGTAGGGTTGGTAGATCGGGGGGCTGGGTGGATCGGAGGATTCCTCCGCCACGGACTCGACCACATCGTACAAACGATCTAGGGAAAGATCGTACAGCACGAACAAGTAAAGACCAATCTGCCGTGAAGATCCAAGGAGGAAAAGAGGTTGGAACATCACCTTGTTTTGCTTCGGATTGGGCTTTGTCAGGCTCGAAGATCGCCAAGGTCATCTCTGGATGGGAAGTCCGACCATGGGGTGCACGTGCTGGTGCCAGGTTTCTCTTCTTCGCCTCCCTCTCCGTCTCCGTCTCCGGTGGTCCATCGTTGTCGCCGATCCTCCTGCCGGCCTTGCTCATCTTGTCGACTCGTGCGCCGCCTTCAGCCAAAGATTGTTGAGGGAGCCGAGCGTGGGCATGCAGCGATCATGACGGAGGCATGGAGCTGGGCTAACGGGCTTTAGTTGCATGCTCAGTGGCTGGGCTTTTTTCTGTTCGGCCTTTCTTCTTCTTTTTTCTGTTTCTTTTTTTCTTTTCTCGTCCAAAAATCCTAGTGCAAGCTCGGCTGCTATTTTTCTTAGAGAAAAGTAGACTTTTCCCCCTAAAAAGATCGCGTGCACCAGGTCTATGTTGCGGCTAGGGAGTCGGCGATGCCTGCCTAAGGGTGGGCTTGTTTATTTTGTTAGCGAGCCTGCGCGCTCTTGGTCATGGGCTACGGCCTTGTAATATGCTCGCTGCCCGGCTTTGAACCCTACCCAGACTTCAGTCTCTAGCTATGTCGTGGCTTTTGGTTTGTCCGTGTAACGTCCGACCTCTTGACACTCTGCTTATTCGTTAAGGGCTTTATTAATTTAAAGCCGGACACCCCTAGGGTGTTTTTGTGTGCGATTTCGGGTGGTTTTGAGTAAATAATGATGACTGGGCACGCTGACTTTGGCAAAAAGAAGGGCGGCGACGTTGGCGAGTCCAGCCTTTGCGACGACACGACAAAGAAAACCTGTTTCGCTCCGCCAAGCATCGAGATCCCTGTTGCCGAAGGCGGGCTTGGTAGCGGAGCCGGTGGGTCAATGTCCTTCTAGGAGCCGTGGCCGGAGATGACATCGGGGAGCGGCAGCAGACGAGGGCCATCGGAGAAACGCCTCATGTTGTTCGCTCTCCGGCTGGGCCTTCGTCGAAAATGCGGTGAGCCGGGTTGGGAAACTAGGCTCCTGTTTTTTAACACAGTACAGGCGCAAGCGCTCATACATACGTGCATACACTCATCTTTATGAATGCACACACGCACACCTTACTCCTATGAGCATCTCTGAGAGATTAAGTCGACATATTATTTTGAGATTTACAAAGTCATCGTAGGTGCCTCGTCATCGACGAAAACGTCTCCTCAGAAATGTGTCTATGTTTACTTGGTTAGACCAAATTACAGCATCAGTTTCTTAGACTTCATCTACCTGACTCCGTCTATCGTTAAAGCTAGTTCTCTCGAAATAGGATCACAACCCGCTTTATATATAAAGCACCGAACAAAGTACATGACCGAACTATACAAGATGATGAGGTAACCCTTTTACAAAGCAGATCCTAGAATACCCGCATCACGAAGACACTATGCCACCGAAGGAAAACATAGGAAGAAATGAGCACAACAACACACTACACCCTAGTACACCTAACCTCCTCGACAATGCCCTTAAGAGGGAAAACGGCACAAAGGGTCGTTGCTGCGTAACCACACCGGACGAGGGTATTCACCCGAAACTCTAACGCGGGGACGAGAACCACAATGACGTCTTCAAGAAGAGAGCGGCGTCGAGGCCCGCATAAAAGCGCGAAACTTTCGTCAGTCAGCACCCCACCCATGTCACAGCGAGGCTCCCAGAGCAAGCCTTACGAGCTCAGATCCTCATATCTAGATCTGGGCGACATCAAACAGAGGACACGCCCGAGTCACCACGCGCTACCCCTCTCGTCACCCACACGACCAAGAGGGAAGCCACTGTCGCCGTCATGGTGCCTACCGGAGAGCCAACCATGCGGACCACCATCCGGAGCCGCCACCCCGGCATCCATGTCCGAAACATCACCCACATCACGATGTACCAACCACGATAGGAGAAGAGAAAGACATATCCTTTCACTCCTAGCCCAGCATCAGGCACGGAGTCCGGGACGGCGCCACCACTGTAGGGGCCCCACCCCTGTGTCCCCGGCCAGTCTCGGTCGACCGGGGGGACACAACCCCATGACTCCTAATGACCGTCGTCAAGAACCCTCGCACGATACGATGACTATGGCCCTCAGTGCCGCGTTGCCCGACCACCACCAACACCCACCCCACCCATAGAGGGTGGGACCTCACCACCCGCGGGCACCACCGGATCGAGCCCAATCTCGTCTACCCGGAGTCTCAACTCCGACTCACCTCGGGTCCCAAAAGGATCCACCCGAGCACAAGCCCCCGATCACCGCCATGTCGTCGACATACCGAAGAGAAGAAAGACCGCGTCCACCACTCCGCACCGCCAGTGAGGCACGACCACAAAAGAGCGGCACCGCCCCCACGGACTGTTTTGGTTTGGAACAGGCATTGAAGTTTGCAGTGATTGATTGTATGAACCCTGTGATTGAGTAATACATTATTTCACCCGCAAAAAAAAACGCGTCCTTCTCTCGTTTGTTGTTGGTTGTTAGTTGACGAACAAAAACACGTGAGAAGAGCTCGAGCGGACGTGGGCCTACCTGGCGAGTGCCAGAGCTAGCCACCCACGATTAGCTAGGTTCTCATGTTGAGAATAACTTGGTTAATTCAAGTGTGCATGCCATAATTACCCTGGTGCATGCATGCACTCTTTTTTTTTTGCGGGTGATGCATCCACTCTTCTTCACAGGTAAGAAAAGGCCAGCCTCCTATCTGACCCGTCACGTATCTTTCTTTCTTTTTTTTACGAGTACCCTCAAGCTTGTCCCTAAATCAACGCCCTTTAGGCCAGCTTATCCCAATCCCGAACATGAAAAGTGTTCGTGAATTTCAAAATGTTTACATGTTTTTTTTTCAAACTCACCTTCAACTTGAAAATGATCACATATTTTTTATTGGATTTCCAAAAAAAAGAACATAAATTCAACAATAACGAAATTTAGAAAATATTTACATACTAATAAACAATCATGAATTAAAATAGTGATTTAAAAATGTTAAAGAACTGAAAATTGTTCATAATTTTTTTTAAAAAATGTTTATAAATTTAAAAAATCAGACTAGTTGCAGGTTGATGGTGAACATGCAATTGAGAGAGAGAGAAAAAAAATTCAGGCCAGTTGCCAGTCAATGATGAACTTGCAACCAAGAAAAAAGAAGAGTTGAGGTCCAGCTGCAAGTCGAAGATGGACTTGCAACTTGGACAAAAAAAAGGGCCAGGGCCCGGTTGCAAAGGTGGGTCTGACTTTGCAACTACGACAAAAAAAAGGATCTGGCCTAGGTCGAGCCCAGTTGCGAGTCAATAGTGGACTTGCAATTGGGACCTAAAAATGGGCTCAGTTACGAGTCAATGATGGATTAACAACTAGAAAAGAGTGACCCCCATTGTGAGTCGATGGTGGAATTGCAACTGTGACCAAGAAAAGTCGGGCTCAGTTGTGAGTCTATGGCGGACTTGCAACTTAGGCAAAAAAATGGGCAGGCCCATTTGCGAGACGTGGGTGGACTTGTAACTGATATAGAAAAAAAATTCAAGCCCAAATCGTACAGTTTTGAGTCGATGATGTATTTGCAATTGAGAAAATTTTGACCCCCGTTGCGAGTTGAGGGTCGACTTGCAAGTGGGACAAAAAATGATTAGAGCCAATTGCAAGTTAAGACTAACTTTGCAACTACGTAAAAAAAGGTTAGTCCGGGATCAAAGCCCAGTTACGAGTCAATGATGGGCCTGCAACTGAGATGAAAAAGGTCGAGTCTTGATTTCAAGTCCACGGTGCACTTGCAACTGGGGAAAACATGTTGAGCCTAATGGCAAGTTAAGGGTGACTTTGCAACTAAAGGCAAACAAGGTCGGGCCTCGGATCAACCCTAGTTGCCAGTTGATTGTGGACTTGCAATTACGACAAAACAAAATTTCAGGCCCAGTTATGAGTCAAGGATGGACTTATAGTTGGAACAAATAAAAAACTCCAGGCCCAATTACGAGTCGAGGGTAGACTTGCACTGAGGCAGAAAAAATGGGTTAAGCCTAGATCGAGTCGATTGTGTTTGGTGACACGTATACAATAGACACAAACATTTTCTGCAAAAAAATGACATTGACAAAAAAACTAAACCAAAAATGTTTTTTAATCTAAAATGAATAAATGAAAAAGAATCATGAAAAAATGACTAGATACACCGCAGCCCACACAAACGAGCACATATAACAATTATGGACTTATAATAGGACGAACAAAGGTTGACCTTCATTGCGAGTCGAGGGTAGACATGGAAGGGGGGGGGGGGGAATCAGAGCCATTTGCATGTCAAACTTGGACTTGCAATTGGGACACAAAAGGTGGGGCCCAGTTACGAGTCGAGGGTGAATCTGTAACTGCGAAAAATGGGTCAGGGGTTAGTTGCGAGTTAAGAGAAGGCTTGCAATCGGGACAAAAAAGGATCAGCTCGAGTTGCAAGTCGAGGCTGGACTTTTAACCGGGGTGGGAAAAAAGTTCAAGGGGGCAGAAAAAATGTTAGTCCTAATTGTGAGTCAAGGGTTAACTTACAACCGGAAACAAAATAAAAAATCTTGGGCCTAGTTGCAAGTCGAATGTTGACTTGCAACTATGATAAAAAAAGGGTCAGGGCTTCGTGTGCGAGTTGACGGCGTACTTGAAAATCAACAAAAAAAGTAAGGGACTAGATGCGAATTGTGGGTGAGCTTGCAACTAAGGCAAAAAAAGTCGGACCAATTGCGAGTCGAACATGGACTTGCAACTGGGAGAAAAAAGGTCGGGCCTAATTGTGAGTCAACAACAACGGACTAGTAACTAGGGCAAAAGGGTGAGAACTAATTGCAAGTTGTGAGTGGACTTGCAACTCGAATGAAAAAAAGGTCGCGCTCTAGTTGTGAGTCGATGGTGAACTTGTAACTTGGACAAAAAAAAGGTCATGTTCAGTTGCAACTTAAGGGTAGACTTGCAATTGGGACAAAAAATACCGAGTTACGAGTCCATGATTGACATGCAACTGAGACAAAAAAAATAGGTCGACATGAGTTGCAAATCGAGGAGAAGCTTGCAACTAAGGCAAAAATTGAAATCAAAATTGGGATTCAGCGATGGATCTGCAACAGAACAAAAAACAGATCAGATCCAATTGCAGATCGAGGATAAACTTCCAAATGAGACATAAAAATGGCCGGATCCAACTGTAAATGAACAAGAACGACTCCCGTCGACTTGCCCTTTTTGCTTGTGTCGGCTCTACAAGAAGACAAAGGAAAAACAAAGAGAGACGAATGGGAAGGCACAAAGTAAAGATAATGAAGAGATACCGACTAACTAAATCTATATCTTCCACTTCTACAACGGTGGCTAGTGAAAAAAACAAAAAAGGCCAATGAAAACAACCAGCAAAATGCAAAACAAGCCAAACAAAATGGACTAATAAAAGAGCGTGTGTGACACAAACGGGCCTAAAAGAGGAGCGTACATGACACAGATGGGCCGATAAAATTGGACATCATCACAACAATATGGGAACACTAGACTCGCTTGAAAAATTGAAGCGGAACAATGTTTCCACAAATATTACAACAAAACATCTGATGGATCGCAAAATGAGACAAAAAATTATATTTAGAATTTTTTTGAGAATTTTTAAATATTCACAAAGTTTAAAATGTTCAGACATTTGATTTTGCTTGAAATTTGAGAAAGCAAATGTAAATTAAACAAAAAAAGAATTTAGAAAATATATTTACAAATTAGAAAATGTTCACTAATTCTAAAAAAATGATTTGAAAAGGACAGAATTTTTTTTTGAGAATTAACAAAACTAAAAGCAATCAAGGAAAACAAACAAAATACAAAATGAAAGGAAAGAGGGACGAAAAACAGAAAAAGAAAGAAGAAAAAACGCAAGATGCGCATGACCACCAACACAACATAGAGGTCTCATTGACTTTTGATTCTCAGGACTATGATGCTGCGCTGAATAAACAAAGAAAAAAGGAAGAAGAAAAAAAGAAAGAAACCACCCACAATAAACGTGGAACGGAAATTTACAGCCCATATAACACAGAGAAAAGCAATCACGGGGTGGGCTGCAGGAATCAGAATCGAAAAGACTACAACGCGCGCGGCCAGGACAAAGTTCTGCACTGATCTAATAGCAATTGAACATGAGGTAGAAAACTTAGATGCGCCATACTTATCTCTCATCTAAATGTGATTTAAGAAAACTGTAGAAAAACGGTTTACACGAATCTTATAGCAATCAATCATGTGGTTGGAGACTTAGATATGAGGTAAGTATATTACATTTAGATGTGAAATAGCAATCTTGAATGCTCATACGCGGACTAAATAAAAACAGAGAGAGTGTGTGGGATCCCGCAAATAATGTGAGATAGTTTTTTTTAGAGAAGGCCATCATGGCTAGGTTTATTAAGATCAAATAATCAGTACATCGTCCACTAGTTTAGCTGCAAGGCAACCCGGGGGCTCCTCAAACTAGCTACTCAAAATCTTATTACAAAAACAATACTGAGCTAGCTCATGAGCCGCTTGATTAGGAGACTAAAAATAATGTTTAAACTTAACCTTCGCAATAGAAACACTAATATCCACGCATTCGGTGAAGATTGCTGAAGCAACATCCCACCAACGTGACTCACCAGTGCAGAAATCTACAACGATGAGAGAATCTGACTCCGCTTCTACACGGTGAAGTCCCAAGTTGTTTGCAAGGATTAATCCATCGTGCACTGCCATTGCCTCCATAGTTACCACATTTGCAGCATACGGGACATAGACACAGTGAGCCGCAAACAGATTACCATGTCCATCCCTTAGCACTGCAGAAGTAGAATCCGCACCCTCATCTTCATGATATGTTGCGTCAACATTAAGTTTGATGAATTTTGGCTCGGGTCTGACCCATTTATGTTCTCCTTCTTCAGGTTTCCGCACACACGAACGTCGGTAATTACTCGCAATTACTAAAACAGAAATGGGCCATCTTGTAGGGGGTGGAGTAGCTTCAACATGAGTAATTTGCCTTCTGATCCACCATAAGTACCAACACCCTACAACAAGAATCTGCTTCATATCCAATTGTGGTTTTATATGTGACGACATTGCCGGTAGTAGCAGTAGATATTCCATGATGGCCGAGCCTGAACGGTCAATGATGATAGCTTCATTAATAGTATCAAGCATTCCCAGCTTGCTCCACAACTCGTTGGCATGCGTACATTCGAACAGGAGGTGCCGAACATCCTCAGCTGCTTGATGGCAGATTGGACAAGCTCCATTAGATCCAATATGTCTATTAGTAAGTATGGATTTTAAAGGTATAATTCCATGCAGGACCTGCCAACAAAAAATTTGGACTTTACGTGGGATTTGTAATTTCCATAGAGAACTCCATGTAGCCGGGATTTGGGACCCTCCTGGCTGCAGCATAGTGTTTTCATGGGCCCTGTATTTTTGTATCCACTGAACATGATACGCTGACCTAACTGTGAATAGTCCCTTTCGGTCTGGATGCCACGCAATGAAGTCTTCAAAGGCTTGAAGATTAACAGGAATTTGCATGATTCTGTGAACATCTACCGGTATGAATATAGGCCTGATTAACTCCTCATCCCACTTATAGGGTCCATCAATTCACTAACCCGTGTTACAATCGTTTGGCGTGTGCAGTGATAATTCTTCTATTCGGACTAGCTGGGACCCATGGATCATTCCAAATATTGACCATCTCGCCGGTCCCAATCCTCCAGATATAACCAAGATTAAAAGTTTCAAGTCCCTTTAGTATACTCTGCCAGGTGAAAGAAGAACCATTCTTTGGAGTAGCCTGCTGAAGGGTTCCATTAGGAAAATACTTGGCCTTAAGAACTCTCGCAGAAAGGGAGTCTGGATTAGTAATAAGTCTCCAACTTTGTTTCATGAGCATCGCAAGATTAAAGGATTGGAGGTCCCTGAATCCCATACCCCCCCCCCCCCCTTTTTGGATAGCACAATTTCCACCAAGAGAACCAATGCATCTTCCTATGTTCCTCATCATGACCCCACCAGAACTAAGCAATTAAATCTGTGATCTCCTTACAAATACCCAAAGGTAAGCTAAATACTGACATATCAAAAACTGGGATAGTCTAAGCCACAGACTTTAATAGAATTTCTTTACCGCCAGCGAACAACTGCTTCTCCATCCAACCCCTGAGTCTTTCCTTTATCCTTTCCCAAAAGTGTTTGAAATAATCGCTCCTATCCGCCCCACCATGGCAGGCAGGCCAAGATATTTATCAGATAGAGCCTGCGTATCAATACGAAGCAACTGGCAAATTTCAGTCCTAGATACCACAGGTGTATTAGGACTAAAAAATATACTTGATTTTGATAGACTCACCATTTGACCTAAACTTTGGCAGTAGGAATCTAGCACATGTTGTAAGGAAATCTGCATTTAGAACATCTGCGCTCATGATAATTAGAGAGTCATCAGCAAATAAAAGGTGTGATACCGATGGTGCATTTCTGCACACTCTAATTCCCTCAATGCCACCAGCCTCTTCTTCAAACTGCAATGGACTAGAAAGCCCTTCCGCACAAAGGAGAAATAGGTAAGGGGAGAGGGGATTCCCCTGCCTAATCCCCCTAGTAGGAGTAAAAATATTTGTTTCCCGAGAATTGAATCTCACTTTATACCTCACTGAGTTGACGCACTCCATCATCATATCAATTCAATGCTCATGAAAGCCTAGTTTGTGCATCATATCCCTCAGAAAATTCCATTCAACTCGGTCATATGCTTTGTGCATGTCAAGCTTAACCGCATATAATCCCGTTTTGCCCGACCTCTTGTTTTTGATCTTATGAATACATTCATATGCTATCAAGATGTTATCCGTAATCATTCTACACAGAACAAAAGCACTTTGCATTGGGGATATAATTTCTAGCAGAATGTTTTTCAAGCGTAGTGCTAACATCTTCGAAACAATTTTATAAAGGACATTGCATAAGCTAATAGGACGAAACTGAGTAACTAGTTCAGGGAATTCAACCTTGGGGATCATGACAATTGTTGTATCATTCCACTCATCCAGAATTTGCCTAGAATTTATTGCAACTAGTACCTCCTGAGTTATTTACTCTCCAAGAATATGCCAATACTTTTTGAAAAATATAGCATGCAATCCATCAGGCCCGGGTGCCTTCAGATCTCCAATACTATAAACAGCCTTGCGAACATTTTCTATGGTGAACGGTGCCATCAACATATCATTCATTTGATTTCTGCCTTTCGGTTGCACCTTGGCTAGCACTTCTGGACTTGTTTGCTGCACTTCCCATGTGAAAAGGTTAGAAAAATAATTCTGGACATGGGGATTAAGGGCTGTGTTACTTTCTAACCAATTTCCACCTTCACTTTTAAATTTCTTGATGAAATTTCTTTTCCTTCTAGCAGATGCGAACGCCTGAAAGAACGTCGTATTCCGGTCACCGCTAGTTAGCTAGGTCGCCCGTGAAATATGCCTTGCTTGGATCTCCTCTAATTCCAATAAGTATTCTATTAGTTACTCCAACTCTTTCTTTTTCTCCTCATTATCCACATTCATCGGCCCGGACATTACTTTTTTCATGTCTCACTGAGCTTTACGCAAACGCTTTTTTTGGTTTTTTTAAGACCCGCTGGTCCCAATCATGAAACTGGGTGTGCATCATATTGAGATTTTTACAAATATTTGTTGCCATTGGATCAGAGCCAACCTTCGCCCAAGCCTCTAGTACCGTCTCATTAAACTTCTCTTCCCGTAACCAGCGAGCTTCAAACTTCTTCTGTTGGCCACTTCCACCTGCAACCGGCTGGGAATAATACTCTGTGTTAACTAACAATGGCCGGTGATTAAAGTCTAGGTTCTCTAATGTCGCCTGTGGGAACAAGCTTGACCAAGCCTCATTTACTAATCCTCTATCGAGTCTTTCTCTAATCCTTCCTCTTCGCCAGGTAAATGGGTCTCCCACAAAACCCATGTCACACAAATTACAGTCATCAATAACTTGTTGGAAGGCCTGCATGTACTGCTGGGGTCTCGGATTACACCCCTCTTTCTCATGCAAAAATTGTATCTCATTAAGATCACCAATTAGAAGCCACGGGAGATCATAACTATGCTGAAGCTGTCTTATGCGGTCCCAAGTTTTATATTTGTTCTCCCATCTAAACACTCCATACATGCCAGTGAGACGCCATTCTCTAGCTTCCGCATCCATTATTCTTACATCAATGAACATAGGATCCAAAGCGAGACGATGTATAGACACTTCCTTGTTCCACATCAACAGTAAACCACCTTTCCTCCCATCACTGATGCACACAAATTTCTGGTCCATATATATAGTTAGTTCCCATTCTGTTCCCCGCCTGCTACGCCCTCGTCGCCGCCCATTCTGTTCAGCGCCACCTTTGGGAGTTAGATTATCGTGGCCTACACTTCCATCATATTTCCACCATCACTTCCTCGGGCATATGCCCAAGTCGTGGTAGGGAAGCTGGTCGAGCACCGCCTCCCTGGATCTGCTCGTTGACGGCGGTGAACTCGTGCCTGGTCCAAGTTCAACCTAAACTAAACTAAAACCGTCCCTGGTCCTTTCCCTTTGGTCACTACTTCTAGTACCATGTCATGGACCAGTGAGGTGGCACAATCCAAACTTCTAGTACCATCTTTCTTTCTAATGGTCAAGCATTGTCTGATGTTCAACATGGGCAACCTGCTCAATGACATGTATACATTAGCCAGCTTTTACAAGCAAGCAAAACTATTTATTCCACAAGGATAACAAGAGGTCCCGGTTCATTAATACATGCACATCCAAATCAACAAAGTATCAAGCTCTTGGGAATTTGGAAATTTTATACCAACGCAATCAATATGTTTGTTTGTTCCACAGCAACAAAACAAAAGGACACATGGTGTAACTATCTTCCCTTTTGAGAAAGAGAAAAGGACCTAAGTAACTATGGCAACGAATTCATCCATCTATCCTGCTACTTCTCTTGAGCAACTGAATTAATGGAGATGATTGTGCTCATGAACAAAACCAAGTGAGTGTTGGCTGCTACTACCAGTGGACGACGAACAACAACATGCTTTGCACAAGCAAGGATGGACCACCACAACAACATGCTTTGCACAAGCAAGGACGAATGAAACCAAGTCTTAGCAGCATCTCATCTTTGACAAACTCCCTCCATCCACAAGTGTCGTGGCTGCAAGCAAAACAAACAATATCAGAGGAGCACACAGCTAGCATAGTTCCAAAAGGAAGGGGATGTACATCACTTTTCTCGGAAGGGCGTGATTTGGTGCCCAAGCCCAGCTGATCCCGATATCATCGCTCGTGGCTCGGAATCTGGAAAAAAGGTCTGACGCATCTATTGCGGAGTTTATATAATGGGGAGTGCGGGGGAATAAGGTACGAAATAGTGGTCCGTATGCGGGCCCAGAACAAACTGTTGGGACGGCAGATTCGCGTGTGCGTTCTGGTCCGTGGACCAGAGTGTTAGTGTATCTAACGAGCCTAGGCTTAGATCGGTATACAGGACGGTAGGGTCAGCTGAGCCATTTGTCAGACGCGTGAATGGCAAACCCCATACGGTTCATTCTAGAAACCCTCGCCGCCCCTCTATTCCACAGGTGCTCCCCACCCATTAATCAGTGTTCCAAAAAAATCGTTCTCCGGAGGCAGAGTCGTGTTGTTCCGGTGATCACTGGTGAAAAATGGATGATGTTGGCATGGAGTTCCTTCTCGATGTTGTCAACAGGTTAGTGCCCTCAGATCTGACCTTAATCACCTTGAGTTGAAGGAGATCTACCTAAACGGTAGACCATAGTTGCCATGTTTCCGGTACGGTGGGAACGAGGAACGGGAACGAGGGACGAGAGTTGGTGATTGAAAAAAATAGGGTACAACGAGGGTATACATCTCTCGAACGATTTTTTTTATAGCAGGGACGCCATCCAATTCGTTTGGGTACGATGAACCCGGTACGGTACCATGGGTCGAGGAACGCAATTTCTGAAGAACGACGACTCCTTGACGATCAGCATTCCTTGCTGTTAATGGATCACTTGCAATTAATGGACTGGAGGAAGAAAGAGGAGTCCTTGAGAAAAGGAACGACAGCGTGAGTAAATTATGCCTCGCGTTTTGGCTGTTGGATCCTCGAACCTGAATCGAGGAGCAGGCTGTGGGGACGCCGAATCTT
Source organism: Triticum aestivum (assembly GCF_018294505.1). Classification (NCBI taxonomy): domain Eukaryota; kingdom Viridiplantae; phylum Streptophyta; class Magnoliopsida; order Poales; family Poaceae; genus Triticum; species Triticum aestivum. The sequence continues at coordinate 7,340,699 of NC_057806.1, read as the reverse complement.
CATTGAATCGTACTGAATCCGACCTCGTTCCCGAATCCGATTCCGGGACAATGAATCGGGATCGAGGGATGGCCTACCGTTCCCTGTTTCCGGCTACTATGCGGTAGACACTACACTTGGTCGAACGAACGGGAACGGGCGACTCTAGAAAAGGTGGATCATATCTTCTGCACCACTTGCTGGGAGGACTTGTACCTGACTTGTTGCCACTCGGCGATGGGATTGGCAATCTCGGACCACTGTCCATTGCTTTTTGACTTGAATGCAGAGCTATGTATGGGGAAGAGGTTTAAGTTTGAAACTTTCTGGACCAAGGCCGAGGGCTTCACGGAGACAGTTACAGGGATGGGATTCTATCCCTAGAGGCGGCAACCCGTACGTAACGCTCGACAAAAAACTCAGGGCCACGGCAAAGTCATTGAAGAAGTGGAGCGATAGATGGATTGGAAATGTTAAACTGCAGTGCAGATTGCAATTGCACTGGAGGTTATATCCCGCCTGGACACAGCAATGGAGCGAAGAGCCCTCACGACTGCGGAAAGAGAGCTACGCAAACTTCTAAAGCACAAACTCCTAGGTCTATGCTCTTTTGAGAGAACCATTGCAAGACAAAGATCACGGATTTTATTCCTAAGAGATTGGGGACGCGAATACAAGACTGATCCGTCAAGCTGCTTGCCAACGACAAAGAAGAAATATGATATCCACGCTGTCAAATGGACACGCCATAGCTTCAGGCCACGAAGAGATTGTGAACATGGTAGACACCTACTACGAATGGCTACTGGGATCGGCTCCGCCACGGCAGCAAGTCATCAACCTGCACGAGCTCTAGCTGCCACGAGTACACATGCAAAACTTGGATGGCGAATTCACAGAGGAGGAAATCTGCAAGGTGGTCAAGTCCATGGACAAGGCACCAGAGCCCGACGGATTCACCGGACGCTTCTTTGTGGCGTGTGGGGCATCATCAAGGATGACATCATGGCGGTGATGGAGTTCTTTCATCAGGGAGATATACGTGGATTGCCAGCTATCAACAAAGCCATCCTCACCCTCCTACCAAAGAAATATGGGGCAGGGATGTGAAAGACTTTAGACCTATGAGTCTGGTCCATGGCGCGATCAAATTTTTTGACAAGGCGCTCTCAAACAGACTGGCAACGGAGCTCCCAATCATCATGGGCATACACCAAAGCGCATTCGTCAAAGGCCAATCCATTCATGACAACTTCATGCTAGTGCAAGGCATGTCACGACGGACCCATGATTTGTTTTGCCGTGCCTCTTCAGAAAGGAAAACCCATGATTTATTTTGTCGAGTCTCTTTTGTAGTGTAGTAAGAATATGTCCAGTTTTAATTGCTATATTTGGTTGTTTGCAGTATGCCTTGTTTATTTCAGTTGTTCACAATGTGATGCTCTAGATGTGCAATTATTTAGTGTGCAGTACATTTCATCAATTCAGTTTTAAACGTACCGATAGGAATGCATATATTTGCTTCTTGTTAAGCCTGTTATAGCTAGCATATGCCTTTTAAAAAAATGATTATTCGATTGTTTGTAGTTAGCATATGTTCAGTTTCAAATACTATCTTTGGTTGTTTGTAGTATGCCTTGCTTATTCCAGTCATTCACAACGTGATGTTCTATATGTGCAAGTATGAACTGTGCAATTCAATTTCATCAATACCAGTTTCAATAATACCACTTTGAATGACTACATTTGGTTGCTGCATCTTGTAGTTAACACGCCTTTCTATTTTTATTTAACAATAACCAGTGTACTTAGACTAGCACCATACCAGTTTAAATGACTATGTTTGCTTGTTGTTAAATGTTAGGCCTTAGAGAATCGGCGGTGATGCTGAAACTCAAAGATGTTCGACTCCGTCCAGTGGCCGTTCATGGTGGAGGTACTAACGCGGATGGGGTTCAGCGCACGATGGACAGATTGGACTTGTGGACTTCTTGCTAGCTTGTCAATGCGGATCATGGTCAATGGAACGCCGGGTAGACCCATCCTGAATCAACAGGGCCTACGACAAGGGCCCCTCATCGCCGATGCTCTTCATACTCATAATGAAGCCCTTGCAAAAATTGTTCGAACTAGCGGTCGTGAAAGGCATTTTATCACCACTCGCCCCTACTGGTTGCTCAAAACGGATCTCGATGTTTGCGGATAATGTTATGGTGTTCCTCAAGCCGACTACACAGGACCTTCTGTTGGCGCCGCGCTGTTGCAGTGCCGCTTCTTCTTCCTTCTCTCGCACAACTCTCTCTTCTCTCTTTCATGATGTCTTATAAGAACACACAAGACAAGGAGAAACACATACACACACATGTACCAAGGGAGACCGCAAGAGTTTTGTCGTGAGGCCCTCTTCCTTTGCCAACACAAACGCTACATATTTTCTATAGCCCTCACAGCTTCTTTCTCATTGCTTGATATGCAACATATATACAAGGGGTTGGCCTCACGCCCGCACTAACTAGCCGGCAGGTTCGGCCACTAACTCCACGTACCGCACGCCCAGCTAGCTACCCTGGAATCCTTCCGGCTAGCTAACAACTTATCCATGCAGTCACTAACTAACCCATGCATGCATGCATTTGACTCGGCTGAACACAATATGTACTGTTGTACTCCCTCCGTTCCTAAATACTTGTCTTTCTACACTCTAAAATATGAGTGACTACATACAGAACAAAATGAGTGAATCTACACTCTAAAATATGTCTACATACATCCGTATGTAGTAGTTATTTGAAATGTCTAGAAAGACAAATATTTAGGAACGGAGGGAGTAGATTGCACACGCACACACACACGGACACATCTCTACGTGTGCACACTGCCGCAGCTATTACTACCAGCATGACTTAAAGCAAAAACAAATTACCCACTTATACAACAAGGTTAACTCTATCTCCTTCTGACTTGTGCGGCCATTCTACAGCTCTTTGGGGAGGCCTCGGGCTGCATGTCAATCCTGAGAAGTGTGCAGCCCTGCCGATCCGAGGCAGCACTAACCAAACGGAACAAGTATCACAGATCTTAGGATGCCCAACTGGAACCTTTCCATGTAGATACCTTGGACTTCCATTGACAATTAGGAAGCAAATAGCTGCACAGCTCTCAGGGCTTGTGGATCAACTGGCAACACGCCTACCAAGATGGAAGGGAGCCAACATGCCCAAGAGTGGCAGGATAATCCTGGTAAAATCAGTTCTTATGCAACTCCCATTCACGCGATGATGGCTCTGGATATACCCAACAAGACGATCACGACCATGACCAAGATATGCAGAGGGTTTCTTTGGAGCGTAAAAACCCAGGCAAGCGGGGGCCAATGTTCAGTGGCCTGGGACGAAGTGTGCACGCCAAGATGGGCAGGCGGACTGGGTATTCCTAACCTGCAGTGGCTCAATATTGCAATGCAGGCACGGTGGCCATGGTTAAAACGCACCGATCCGGCGAGGCCGTAGAGCGAGTTTGACATCCAAGTACCCAAGGAACCGACACATATATGCAGAGCGGCCACATGCCATAAAGTTGGAAACGGCCAGAACACTTTCTTCTGGGAAGACAGATGGGTTGGCGGGTTCGGAGTGGAGGAACTAGCATCAAACATCTACAGCAAGGTTTGGCATGCGGCACAGGCAACAAGGACGACACAGCAGGGCTGTCAGGCGAGGCGTGGGCTGCAGATATCGTCCCAGAGCTGTCGCCCCAGATGCTTCACGAATACTTGCAACTGTGGGAGAGACTGGCGGATATACAGCTCAATGAAGACCAGGATTCAGTAGCCTGGGCATGGGAGACGAATGGTGAATTATTAGTCCAATCGGCATACAATGCTAGGTTCTGGGGACGGGGGACAACACCGACAGCCTAGTTCACATGGAATTCGAAGGCACCTTTGAGATGTAGGTTCTTTTCGTGGTTGGCACTCAGGAACAGATGTTGGACTTCGGATAGACTAGCTCGTCGTGGACTAGATCACCAGGAGGCTTGCCCATTCTATGGCCAAGAGAAAGAGAGCATGGACCATCTCATCATCCAGTGTGACCTGGCCAGAGAGGTGTGGACTAGGGTTTGCCACGCGATGAATAAACGAGATTGGCTGCCAACGAGGGACACAAAACTTCTTGATTGGTGTGCAAACAAGAGTGGAAGTGGGACCAACGGCAAGGACAGCAGGGCCATGACCCTACTTGTCATGTGGGAACTTTGGAAGCATCGAAATGAGATTGTCTTTGACGGCGCCACTCCCTCCTTGGATTACGTTATCAAGAGAATAGTGGAATGCAGGTCTTGGAAGACGGCGGGCATCCTCAAAATGAACATAGACAGTTTCCTAGTGGCACTAACGGCGGCCCGCGGGTGATGACGCGAGGAGTTAGCACTAGTTTCTATAGGAGTGGACGTGTAATTGAACACATGTAAATACTCTTGTAATACAATCATGGATGGGGCTCTTCACCCCTCTTCTTCTTTAATATAAAGTACGCACACTCTTGCGTATTAAAAAAAAAGATCTGCAAATTAATTTGAGCATTTGTTTTCCATTCTAACTTTCGGGGCTTGGTTGCCGGCAAGGCTATCATTTGTCATGTTCCCACTGCGAGAGGAGTTCGCCGACAGCCATGAGCACCCAGATCCGGTTCCTCTGGTCTTGTTGGCGAACAGCAGAGCTGGAGTTGCCGTTCCTGAGAACTCAAGTGCTGGGTCTGGCTGCGGTTAGCAGGTTGGCAACGATGGCACTGATACGGCACAAGCCGGAGTGCGCCGTCACCTGGATACATCCCCGACGAGGGCGGGCAGAGTCAATCCACAAACCCCTGGGTGGACAAAAAGGTATGAAACCAAATCCTGTCGTTGTTGGACTGTATCTTCTATATTGTTAGTGCACGTTCGTCTGCACTGCACATATTCAGACATGATTGAGATTAATTTGAAGGTCATTAGCAAAAGCGAATGTATGAACTGTCAAACTGAACCTGTTGCAGCCCATCATTGCGGCACTTCCTGATTGTTCCTGGATACCCACGCGCATCACTATGTATGATATTGTTTGTTGAACAAGTAGACCGAAATGGTATTGTCGGGTATTACAGATTATTACGTCTTGGCTCCAGATGACAACGGGGATGAAACCCATCGGGTTTTACCTTTCCAAACCCATCCCCACGAGAAAATCGTAAACCCGTCCCCGTCCCCATCACCGCGTACGGGACTAGTTTTCCGCCCATCCCCTAAACCCATCGGGTTTCGGGAAACCCACGGGGAACCCACGAGAAAATAAAAATATTTAAACAAACATAGTGGCAACAAAGAATAACATTTGAATAGCAAAACAAGCACATTTCGGCAGCATAACTAGAGCAAATTTCAACAAAAAAAATAATAGTAGATGGTTCAACAGCTATATAGAGTGTATTTTAGCAGATTTAAACAACATACATAGTATATTTCAGAGGCAGCAAACATAAGATAAATAGTAGCAACAATGATATCATTTCAGCAGCAACATAGTATATTTCAGCAGCAAAACAACTGCAAATTTAAGCACAATGCTCAGGAATAACATCAGCTAAAAGAAGCATATTTCAGCACAACTATAGCCCATTTCAACAACGAAGATAAGCATATTTCAGCAACAAACAGGAGCATATTTCAGTAAAAAAAATATTTTGCCGGGTTTGCCGGGTTTTGAGTTCGGGGACTACCGAAACGGGTGCAAACCCATGAAACGTGTCGGGTTGTATAATGTGCCCAACAACAGCCCCGTAGGGATGAAAAGATGCCCATCCCTGACCCCTAATAGGGTAAAAACCCGCGGGGACACGCGTTTCGGGGCCCGTTGCCATCTTGAGTCTTGGCAGTGCGCCACCAGACCGAACACCACGCCCTTCTCGAATGAGTGCTTTGGAGCAATCTATTCACAAATATGCAGAAGAGCCTACAATCATTTCCAAAGCATTGTACTTGCTGGTGTCTTAATGCGAAGAACAAGAGAGCTTCGAGCGGGTTTTTGCTGAGTTCTTGCAGATGATGGTAGGCCCTGCTACAAAGACTATTCTGACAGGTGAGCCATATATAGTTTCACATGTTGTTTTCAATTTTTTGCACGTACATTCAGGTCGAACATTAAATTGAAATTTGCTGGAGCTAGAAATTTCCTCGTACTGGTAGACCAGAACAGAGCTATGGAGTTGGCAATCAGCAAAGTTTATCCGGGTTGTTAGACTGAATACCGCTTCTACGGGCTACTCAACGACTGCATCTATCCATGCAGCATGCAACGTCGGTCAGTCCTACTAGATAGGATCTCTAACTGTAATTGGTTACAGTGTGTGCGTGCGTGTGTATCTTCTTCTCCTCATCCTCCCTGTAACTCTATATATTGTACCCCTTGAGGATGAATACAACACGCTGATTACTTCTTCTTCATGCACACTAAATACATTCTACACGGGTACTGTGCATCGGTGGTGCAAATGGCATGTGCTCACGAAGGCGAAGAGAAATTAGGGCCACTGTACACAAAGAAGTCCGATTTCCAAGCCAAGTTCCATAAGGTTGTCAAACATATGTTAATCGAGGATGAGTTTGAAACGGCTGTGGGGGCATGCTGTTAGATAAGTACAATTTGAGGAAGCACCCAGGTATATGAAATCAGGAAAAACTGAGCAAAACCATATTTCACGGGTGTTTTCTGCGCAAAGGTGACGAGCACACAACGCGATGAAAGCGCTAATCACATGTTGAAGGCGTACATGCCACCGGCAAGTCCGATGCATGTTTTTGTTAGGCAGTACATGAGGTTACAGTTTGACCGCGAGCGCGAGGAAAGCTATGAAGAGAAGAGGACGATGGTAGTAATTTTTCTTTTGGTTTCGCTCAACACATTTAGTTTGTGACATAGGTGCATTCAAGTTCTAGCTATGCAAGTGAGCTGTGAGGAGAACAAATTTGGCGATAGAGCGGCATGCAAGTAAAATATACACTAGGGCAATGTTTGAAGAGTTTGGTCATCAACTAATTGAAGGGATGGCCTACAATTCACAGAAGTAGAGAAGATGAGGAAGTATGTCACAGTTCATAACAATGCAGATAAAAGTGAGAAATGGAGCAGAGTCCAGTACGAGGTGAACATAAGTGAAGACAAAAACGGAGTTTACATGTGAATGTGGCCAGTTTGAGCACACTAGAATGTTATGCAGCCATGCTTTGATGGTAACTTCTGTTGAAATTTACATTCCTGCAACGAAAACTGTATTTCTGGACGAGAGATCTAAACGAACTCTGATGTGAAAGGTCATGGATATACTTCATCTTGAGGAGATCCCTGCTAAGCATATATTGAAGCGGGTGGACCAAGGACGCGAGGGACATACTTCCCAATCATCTTGTTCAGTACCAGAAGGATAATTCAGTTAAGTTGTCATTCACGTGTAGGCACTCAACTCTATACCTGAAAGCCATGGAGGTTGTACAGATAGGCGATGCGAGTACGGAATCGTTCGATCACATGTTTGGTTGTCTCAAAGCTTTACTGGTGAGCAGCCCACCTTAGGCAGAGAAAAGGGATGGTTTTGGCTTCAAGGACCGCATGGCCGGTTTGGCTCCTGCTACACTACCTAGCAATGGAGAGATTGCATATGTTGGAGACAGCAATGCTGGTAATTCTGTTAGTGTGAATACTCTCCAAGGTGTAACAGCTCCAGACAAATAGCAGTGTGAATGCTCTCCAAGGTCTAACAGCTCCAGAGAAGTCGGCAGACCTACAAATAGTAGAGAGAAGGCACCATACGATGGTCTTAGACGCGAGACGAACCAGCACCTCCCCTCCGCTGCTCCGCCATAGCCGCATCCGCAGATCGCACACGAACTGCCGGGCCGCCGTCACAGCCACTGCGCCGGCCGGCCGGCAGGGCTGTTGCCGCCGTCGCCTTGCGCGCGTGCGCACGGCGCGCCGCCGGTCCGCCGCGACGAACCCCTCGCTTCCTCTCCCTGCATCCCTTCTGTTCTAAGCTCTGAATTTTCTCATCTCTGAACCTGAAGCACAGAAAATAGATAACTAAATAACACGGTCTTGCACAGTAATAAAAGTATAGCCTTTGATAAATAAATAAACTAAGCAATTAACAGCATCACATAGTTAGAGTTCATTTTATTTTCTGAGAAGCAAACAAATCCCCCCAAAAAACGTCAAGGTTAACTTATCATCACGCAACTGTAATTTCACTGGCCGATGTTCTTTGTTCAGGACAAATAATCCACTAGTGTTGGCCTTGAGCCATTAGCTAGCAACACTGCAATAGGTAGTCGCGTTTCTGCTAACATACATCGCCTCGCCATTCAATAAAAGCTAGAAAGGAGCAAGGTTGCAGCGCACTCAGTAACCGCAAGAACAACTTCACAATTTAACCTGCTATTCACTGCCTTAACTAACAAGGCATGAACCAGTGGTGTCGGCAGTGAGCCATTATCTAGCAAGAAAGCAATATGTGGTGTCCTTCAAGGTCAAATAATTAAGTGGTGTTCGCATTGAGCTAGCAACGTTGCAACAGGTGATTCTCATTTCTGGGAACACATATATCTCCTCGCTGTTCAATCAGAGCTAGAAAGGAGCAAGGGTTGTGGCACGAGTTATTACCTTTTTGATTGGCACTTGTGGACCGCCAATTCCTGGTATTTAGGTGGTGCCATCCTGCTACAGCTTTTGCCAGTCAATTTGTTTGCATCTACTGCATTTGACATTCCTTGTTCCACCTTTGGCTTCAGACCTTCCACCTTCCTATGATAGACCAAGGGTGCAGGAACGCTGCAGTTCACAGACAAACAAGCCTAATTGCTATAATCTTCAGAAACTGGAGGCATTTTAATTAGTGATATACTGGAAGACACCAATCTAATCTTGCAATCAAAAGAGAGATATTGTCCTACTGTACAAGCATTAGAACACTAAACATTTCAAGATTTGAAACGCCAGATTGACTAGCTTCCCTTTGCTAGCTAAGTATATTTATTCACGTGCTACAGTATCACAATACACTTCTATCTATGGGCTAAAATAAGTACATCATCGACTCAAATGGACGGAGCAGAGCACATTATTGACATAGCTCAAAGCCTCAAAGGATGGATCAAAGAGCAGAAAGAGGAAGGAGAGACCAGGGACTTACCTAAGTATAGGTAGCCAGAGAGGCAGTCGTTGGAGCCATGACCAAGGTTAAGGAGCAACAACCTTGCCATCCCCTCAATGCCGGAAGCAAGGTGGCGCACCACCGTCGCCAGAGACTAAGACGCCAACCACTAGGTCACGCCGACGAGAGCTGCGGACCCACATGCACATTACTCCAGGACGGCCCTACTCATACATCAACAAAATTGATGTCACACAAGTTATAACTAGTTGGAAGAAATTTAAAGCATACACGGATCTGCAAAACACTGAGCATGACAAAAGGGAATCCCAGGAAATGCAATTGCACATGATTAAGAAAGAACCACGCAAACTACATTTACTTGTTTTCAGAAGCAGCAGAAATAATAATTGCATCAGGAACTCAATGCAAGTGGTTCAAACAAGTCAATGCAAACACTAAGGAAACAACAGTGCTTCAAAGCTACTTTTAGGGTTGAAAGCTTAAGATTACAACATGGAAGTAAGATAAGAGGATCGTTTATATACCAAGTGCAATCGTTGTACAAAATGATCCATACAAGAGCTTAGCAAAATCACAACAACATTGAATTCCTTGGAGCCACAAATTAAGCTATTTAACTATTTAGCTAGCCAATACGGTGCACATCAATTGGTGTACCATATCCTACATCGACGATGATGGTGTACCATATCCTACACAAGGACAAACCCAGCATCAGTATTTTACATGAACTCCATACTGATCTACATATAAATGTCGCATAAGAGATATGTAAAGCTTTGAGACATCGTTGTCTATAGTTTGCTTTATGAGTAATTTAGACAACCCAGTTTGTCTTTTTTTTGGCAAAATAAGAAAACCTAGTTGAGCTGTCAGCATACTGCATCTAGAAAGTTAACAGTGACAGTAAGATTATACGATTACGAACAAAGGGAGTGTGAGAAAATTGTAACTCTTAGACTAGGCAGATAATACTATATAAGTGAACACACGAAGCAACCAACTTGAGGCATTTCCGGTTTCCAAAGAGTCTTGATCATAATCAGGTCATTTTACGATAAGATACTTGCACTATTTCCAGGGGAACATGGCTCCCTGAGTGTATCACTTCCAGAAATCAAAATTATATACTCCCTCCGTCCCGAAAAACATGTCGCGGGTAGTACATTTTATTTTTTGCATTCTAGTCCTTCCACTTTCAAAATTCTAGAAATTAAGCCCCCATCTCCCTCCTCCCGTCGCCCGCGTCGCCACGGCCAGCCGCCGCAGTTCCTGAGACACCGACGAGCCCACCCACGAACAAGACCTCCGCTGCCCACGACGAGGATCTCCGCCGCCCGTCCACGAGGACTCCGCCGCCCGCCCAGGAGGAGGATCTCCGCCGGCCACCGACGAGCGGGTCCTCCACCACCGACCGCCGCCGCGCTGGTCCACTCCGCCCACGACTCCGCCGCTCACTGCCGCCGTGCAGGTCCACTTTGGCTCGCCGGCTGGTTGAGGTGGTGGTGGCGGGCGACGCCTCTGCTGCCGACGCCCTCCGATCCCCGCCCCCGACCCCCGAGGCCTCCGGCTCTACCTCTGCTACTCCGCTCTGATCCTGCAGCTGATACAGAGTGAAATTGATCCGCAGCTCGCTTGTCAGTGCTCCTCTGTTGATACAGAGTGAAATCGATCCGCAGCTCAATATTCGTGTTGACCAGCAGCAGCAGAGCTCTAGTAGCAGCTGCCCTGTGCTTCTCTGGCCTGCTCCTTGTGTTGCCGCCAGAGCTCGTGTTCCTAAGGAAGGAAGAAGGTAAAATTCAGTTTAAATGTCAGGTTTCAGTAAAATTTACTGTCAATTTTCATGGTGAACTGATAGTCATCTGGTGAAATTGAATGTTTGTCTAGATCAATTATTGCTAGCATTGTGGAATTAGAGCAGATAAGCCAATTTTGAACATACGCAATCACTATACTTTGCTAACTGTGAAACTGTTATGTCAATGAGCATATGCAGTCACTAATCATATGCAAATTTGGAGTACTGCTGGAATTACTCTAGTTCTAGAAATCAAAATTGGAGTACTGCTGGAACATGTTTGCACTTTTTGTTTAATCTCTCTGCAGGACATGTGTAGGCAAGTGCCCTGTTTTACTCACTGTCAAAAAGTGCCCTATTTTACTCACTGCAAAGCAAGTAATCCTTCTGCCCTGTTTTACTTACTAGAGTAGATCTTCTCAGCTGAGGTCCCTAATTAACTTGTCTAAGTACCTACACAAAATTCCCCATGGAGAAAAGGATCTAGCTCCTCCTACACATGTATAGATCAATCAGTTTAGTTCTAGTGTTGTTAGACTTTTGCACCCACACAGAATTGTACTACTAGCTGCGAATCTTTACTGGAGAGAGATTCATAAGCAAAAGGTTCCAAAGAATACTCAGCATGGATGTTTTGCTGCCATGACCTGTGTTTGCAAATGTTTCAGTAAACATGATACTCCCCAGAATTCAGTTAAACTACTGCACACAAAATTCAGTTATGAGCCTATCTGTGTAAATACATTCACAGGAATCTAGCTCACCTTGTGGGAAAATCTAGCCAACCTTGAGTAAAATCCACACCAAAAGAAGCAAGCAAGCAAGAAAGGATCAAGACATGGTCAAAATTCAGTTAAGATACATACAGTAAAATCTGAGTTGGATATTGACACAGTACAACTGAGTTGATCCAGACTCAAATCTGAGTTTTTAAATGCAAAATATGGATGAACATTGGTGATTACCACTACACTACATCCAATTGTATTGTGTTTAGAGCAAAGTGTTTGGCTATAAAAAATGGCTTATGGTTATGGTTAGAGCAAAGTGTTTGGCTGCCATGGCAGCATTTCTTGTTTGGCTACCGTGGCAACCAAACTAGAAATGGTGCCATGGCACCTATTTCTTGTTTGACTTGCATACTCATTTTGTGTGTGTATATTCTTGTTATGGTACCATGGTGTACTCATCTTTTGTCATTGATGGCAGGAAACATAAGTATGGATTTGAACTTGATGCCTCAAAAGGAAGAACATGAAACTATTGATTTGAACATGATGCCTCAAGAGGAAGACGATGAAGGTATTAATTTGAATTTGATGCCTCAAGAGGAGGAACCTCAAGTGGCAGAGAATGTAGTTATGGATTTGAACTTGATGTCTCAAGAGGAAGACGATGAAGATATGAATTGGATGCCTCAAGAAGATGAAGGGAAAGAGGATGCAGCTCAAGAGGAAGAGGATGAAGTTATGAATTGGATACTTCAAGAGAAGAGAAGAGAATTGTCAGATAAGGAGAGGCATGGTGTTTGCTTTGCCTTGCTGGTAATCGAGCTCAGAGATGGGTCTGTTCAACCAGACGACAAGCTGCTAGTCTCAAACCTGTTGGACATAAGTGTACGATCTGTTGAAAGAATCTGGGAACAGGCTAAAAAGCAAATTGCCGATGGAAAAGAAGTAGATGTCTCAAGCAAGAAGCCAGGAAGATCCGGCCAAAAGAGAAAGGAGCTAGATCTAGAGAGGACCTCAACAATCCCACTGAATAAAAGAAGAACAATTCGATCTCTGGCACGGTCTCTAGGTGTGGCCCGATCGACCCTACATAAGAGGTTCCAGTTGAATGAGCTCAACCGCATCACAAGCACCGTGAAGCCTCACCTCAAGCTAGAGAACAAGCTTGCGAGATTGAAATTTTGTATGTCCATGGTCGATGACAATTCGATCTCAACTTCTCGGGCTATGTTAAAACCAATGACAAATATGGTTCACATCGATGAGAAGTGGTTTGACATGACGAGAGTGAAGAATAGTTACTATGTACTTCCAGGAGAACCTGAACCGAAGCGCACCATGTCAAACACTCACAGCATTGGGAAGGTGATGTTCCTAACAGTTGTTGCCAAGCATCGATATAACAATGAGGGGGAGATAACATTCGATGGGAAGATCGGCATTTGGGCATTCGTCGAAGAGACCGAGGCGAAGCGGACAAGTCAAAACAGAACAAAGGGAACAAAAGTGTTGACATCGGTGAAAGTAACCAGGCCTGTGTGCAGAGATTATCTAATCAATAAGGTTATCCCGGCAATTCAGGATAAGTGGCCTGACGATGATGAGGGAGCACCAATATTCATCCAACAGGATAATGCAAAGCCTCATGTCCTTCCCAATGATGTAGCTTTTTGAGAAGCTGTGGAACAAACTGATCTTGACACCCGATTGCTACAACAGCCCCCAAATAGCCCTGAGTTAAATTGTTTGGACCTCTGCTTCCATAACTCTCTCCAGTCTCTAGCCGACTGTAGGTCACCTACAAACATCCAGGAACTGGTACAGGGTGTGGAAGAGGAATTCGAGAACTACGATCCCGACAAGTTGCACAGAAGCTTTATCACATTAGAAGCAGTTATGTTTGAAGTTATGAAAGACAAAGGAGGAAATCAATATAAGTTGCCCCACTTGCACAAGGATCGCGTTCAGAATGCTGGAATGGAAATAACCGGTGTATATTGCGACAGTCGGGTAGTTGTTGATACTAGGGGCATTATAGAAGAAATGGAAATTGCAATAGGAAAAGAAAATGAAAGGAAAGAATTAGCTAGAGAAGGGAAAAGAAACAAAAGTAAAGGGAAGGGAAGGGAAGAAGTGGCCAGAGAAAGGAAAAGAATGTAGTCAAGAGGGGACAAAGTGGCCGTTATGTCATGTAGTCAGGTGCTCCTCGTGTATGTCTTGTGTAATCTTGTGTCAAGAGGGGACAAAGAGGCCCTTATGTCATGCCCTTGTGTATGCCTTATCTAATCCTTGTATATCAACTCCTTGTTGGAATTTATTGGAATTTGGGTTATTTGGATTAATTGAATTATCTGGGTTATTTAGATTAACTGGATTAATTTGGATTATTTGAATTAATTTGGGTTATTTGGATTTATTTGAATTAATTTGGGTTATTTGGATTTATTTGAATTATTTGAATTGATTTGGATTAATTTTAGTTATTTGAATTAGGAGGCCCACACTACTGTCATGGAAGATGCAGCTATTACTCATTTCATAGTAGGTTGACAATATGCAAACGATTTCCTGGGGTTTCAGACCTGCTATGTGTGTTTGAATACATGTGTGTCTGAATCATGTGTCTAAGTCAGTTACAAGCACAAGCAGATCATGAATACAATACATGTGTGTCTAATCATACTCCATGCTCAAGCAGTATCCATTCACTTATTTTGACTGGAGTAAATAAAAAAAGGTTGATCAGATTTCAGTCCACAATGCATACATCACATGTAATTTATCATCAGGATTTTTTTGATTTTTTGCTCTAGTCCGAAACATGTTTCAACACACAACACCTACATCAGGACCTTTGGATCAAGTGCTACCTATTTCCTCCTTTTCATGGTCTACAATTTGAAATTTTAAACTACAGTTTTCAATCACACCATGCTACAGAAGCCAAATTCAAAATATAACTAGGAATAATTATGGCTGGTAAAACCACTGTTGATATTTTCGTTCAACATATCGTTTCCATATGATCAAAGTTTCAAAAAGGTGAGCGCGTGCATCTTCAGACGTCCATTTTTCTGAACGAAGGGAGCACCATAAGGTACCATTTCAGACATTCATACTCTTGTTTGCAGTAAGATGAATGTATTACAACTAACTTGGGCAATTTACTGCATAAGCAAGTTTTAGGCTCTCAGACATCAGCTAGACATGGTCCCTCTTGCCTCCTCTTTTCCAGTTTAAATAATTGTTCTAGAGACAGAGAGAAGTACTGCAAATAAACAAGTTAATCTGAGGAAGGTTTCCTTGAGTAACATAACTAGTTAATTACTCCTACAATATGTTTGATCAGTTCTGTGTTATCTTTCAGGCAATAAACAGTTATCCTCAGAAACAACTGCAAAGAATATACTCCAAAATTCAGTAGATAGAGAATAAGTGGTTCAGAGAATACACACATTCAGTAAATTTAGTAAAGATGAAGTAGAGAAGATTCAGTAAATTCAGTAAGTGGTTCATACCCAGGTTGTATGTGTTGGTGACAGAGATGACCCAGGCTGTAGGACTTGGAGATGCTGGAGAAACAAACAGCATGCTGTATTTTAGTTGAGGTTTATGATGAATTGTTCATCAACTAGGTTGGGGGGAACAAGCATAAATACACAGATGTTGGGGCATAATAACAGGGCAGTACAGATGTTTATGATCAATTGTTCAGAAAATTGCTGCCTCGTACCTTCTGAACATGTGATATGTCATTATCAGTTAACTTTGCACACTGTGCGCCCAGATGCTTGATTTTAAGTTTGGTAATCGCCTCCTTCTTCTGCTCATTTTCGAAATATTTAGAACCCTTGCTCATTTCATAGATCATCTTCTGCACCTTCTCTTTGTCAACTCCCTCCATTCCTAATGCAACGTGATAAGAGAATACTGTAAATACCAGTGCTCAAACCATACCGGCGCAATCTTAAGACAGGAAAGAGGGGAATGCAGTTTTACCAGCTTTGGCGTTGGTGTAGGCGGTGTGGTATGACTGCCACGGCCTATCCCCTCCGCAGTCCGATGGTGTCCCCGCCGCCGACGACATCGCCGCGGTGCTACTGGGAGGTCTCGCCCGCAGCCGACGCGGAGTGAACAAGAGAAGGAAATGGAGAGGCGCGCCAGGCGCCGGCTGAGGTCCTCTCCGCCCGGGATTAGGGCGCTTTTAGGAGAGGAAGGACAGTGAGGGGATTAACCTCCAGCGAGGCGAGGTCAAAGCTCCGCCGCCAGTGTTATGGCGCGCGCGAAATAAGAAAGGGAAGGCGGCGAGATTTTCTTGGCGACGCCAAGCCATGCCTGGCTCCACTGCCGGAGCCTCTCCTCCGGTTCGCCGTTGCAGTAGCGCCCGCACTCCAGGCCGAAGCCGCCCCGCCGCAGCGCCTCGGTCTGTCGCGCCCGACGCCTACAACGCCAGCCGCGACGCCTCGTCGTCGAGCTCATCAGCGCGGCGGAAATCGAAGATTTTTGTGAGGAAGGGGGGAGCTTGGGGAGGCAGCGAGCGGCGACGGAGCAGGAGGCAGCTGCGGCGAGGGAGTGGAGGAGCAGGGGAGCCGCCGCGGCGGGGAGCAGAGCAGCTGCGGCGGGGGAGCGGGGAAGCGACGGCGGCGGGGAGCAGCACAGCTGGGGATACTGTCGGAGGAGGATGACGAGGAGTGCGGGTTTGGTCAGGAGAAACTTGAGGGTTTTTTTGAAAAATAACCCTCGCGACATGTTTTTCGGGACGGAGGGAGTAGTATACTGTATCAATCTTGAACTCCCTCAAATTTCTATAATAAAACACTAACAATAAACTAGTCCTGTTATGTTCTAAAATTAAAATCTGTACTAAGCTATTAAAAAGAAGAAAATCTGGATTGTACGAGTTATTATCACCCTTGCCTAAACAGGGAACAGATTCCAATTTCATAGGCAATCAATAGTATTGTAAAACAAGATGCAGATAGACTGCGACCATACAAACAGGGAACAAGAAACTTTGTGAGCTAAGTTTTTCATTCTATACCTAAAGATAATAGTTAAGGAGATCGTTTTAAATTCTTCAGCACAAAAACTTGGTATTCCTGAAGCATAGCTCGCATAAGCACAGCACAAGCACTAACACAGATAGTACTGACCAGTTACTAACAGACATAGCCATGGCACGATGGCCATGAAACCAAAGCTACTACCATCATAGTTGCCAAGTTCCCGGGACGACGGGGTCAAGGGACGGGAACGAGGGTCGAGAATCGCCAGATAGCCATAGCAGGGAACGATGTGGGAATACATCTCTCTTGTGAACCGATCGATAGGTGGAACGTGATCCAATCAATTTGGGAACGATGACCCGGGAACGATACGGCGTGTGGAGGAACGCAACTACACGAGAGTGCATTAGTTAGGAATCTATAAATCACCATGACAGAAAAAAAGGATGAAATTGATTGATTCCATTATACTGGTAGCAGATCCCTAATTACATGGCTTGATTGTAGGTAAGCCAGTTATCTAGGTTACCTATATGGCTGTCTTTTCAAGGAAAGTGTGGAACATCCAAATACAAGTGCGAGCCTAGTGAGCGCACGGAACGCACGCGACATCCGCGGATGAACTTCCTGAACCGCGCGCCCTAGCCCAGCATGACCTCGGCCGGCGTCGTCGTAGAGCTCGAGCTGCTCACCGAGTGAAGCAACCTCTGGGACGCGCCGCCCTCACCCTGCACGAGCGCGCCGCCTCGCCAACGAGGCTCGGCTCCGGACAGGCCGCAGCAGCTCGTACTTGGTTAGGATCAGCGGCGCGGTGAGGAAGCACCACAACGCCTGGATGCCATGGACTCCTGTAAATCTCAGCGCCTCGATGAATCAGTACCTCCTGTTTCTGTTTGCGATGGGAAATTGGAATCGAGACCCAGTGTTGATTTTTGGTGTCGCTGAAGTGGTTCGAATCCTAGTCCTAGCGTCCGGGATCGCGTCCCCGACATCGACCCTCGTCGTTCCACTCGTCGACCCCGACCCTCGATTCGGGACGACGAACCCGGTTCGAGGGTCGCTGCCTCGTTCCCCGATCCCGGCAACAATGACTACCATAGCCGTGGCTCGACGGCCACAAGCTCAGAGCAACCGGAGGCGACGAGCAGAGGCATGAGAGGAGCTCACCATGGCTATTTTGTAGCCGATGCCAAAAAGCACCATCTCCGCCGCACGATAGCGGGACCAACGGAAGACGCTTAAGCAGCAGACTGAGCCTACCACCATGCACCTTGCCTGGCACAATGAACCCCTTCTCTCATTGATGATGATGGTGTACCATATCCTTCACAAGGACAAACCAAGCATCAGTATTTTACTTGAACTACATACTAAGCTTCATAAAAATGTCGTATATGAGAAATATGAAGCTTTCTCGTTGTCGTTTGTTTGCTTTACGAGTAATTTAGACAACCTAGTTTGTCTGGGTATTTTTTGCAAAATTAGAACACGTAGCTGTCAGCATACTGCATCTAGAAAGTTAACAGTGGCAGTAATATGTATAAGAACACAGAGAGTGAAAATTGGAATTCTTAGACTAGGCAGATAATATTATATCAGTGAACACACAAAGCAACCAACTTGATGCAGATTTAAGAACTAACTTTGAATGCAAAAGGATACACTCAAGGAATACAACCAGCAGATGCATAAAAAATATAAAGTACGGCTTGGGCATGCTGAACATTGCTGAACTGAGTCCTGACAACAACAGCAGAAATACTATGATTGCGATGTGGAGTTTAGTCTAGAAACAAAGTGTAAGAAAATTGAAATAATTAGACAAGGGCCACAACCACAAGGCAGATGATATTAGGCCAGTGCACACAAATTAACCAACTTGATGCAGATTTTGAAGAATTTACGGTGTATGCAGCAACAGCTAGGCTTTCAAGTTGAAAAACAAGTGATAAAGTATAACTTTTTTCTTATTCATATTACATGAAAAGACATTCCCAAACCGGATTTCCTACAAGAACAACACCACTAGGATGCTACGCTAGCTAGTACTCCCTCCGTCCCATAATATAAGAGCGTTTTTGGACAGGCTGACTTGTACTTTAAGTATAGTTGCTGCTGCAACACGTGCACCACAAAGCAACAGCAAGAAAATTAGAATCTGGGCTGTTTGTAGTGCATCACAAAACAGCAGCAAGATAATTAGGATCTGGGCAGTAGCTAGAAATCACCATGGCACTGATAACCAGCGCAGAATTCGCCACGGCATGATGGTCGTGGACACGCAGAGAGAGAGAGAGAGAGAGAGAGAGAGAGAGAGAGCAGAGGAGGGGAACCCGTGGCTTACCACCAGCTATGCCAGAGTGGAAGAGGAATCGAGACCACAGGAGGGGCAGGGCGGGAGTCCTCGGAGTGGAAGAAGGATCACTGCGCACACCACACAGCGACTCTGTCGTGCACCTGTGTGCGTGAGGAAACCACATCAGGGGACCAAGCCTACCAAATCCAAACAAACAAATACCTATTGCATTAGAGAAAAAATGGCTTGTTAATCAAGGATAAAAGAATGTATAGCTGCGATAGGAAGTGGCAATGTCTTGCCTTAACCATAGGCAACAGATGACAACAAAAGGAAGCTAGATTATAAGCCTTTTTAAGTATCTTAGCACACCTCTGTTTCCAAAGCGTCGACAGGCTAGAGACAACATAAGTTTTCATTTTTATCAATTCGCACGAGTTATACACTACATATTCTTGGATCGGATCTAATGACTGCAGTAAGTACCAAAGCAGAGGCATGCTACAAATACAAATCCAACAAGGAGGCATACAAATCTATCAATTTAATAAGACTGCAGCAACTGAGTGGTGGTTGGTTTAGCAGGAGCACGATATCAAGAGTATTTAGGGGTGTCATGGCCAATACTCCCTCCGTTCCATATTACTCGTCGTTGATTTAGTACAAAGTTGTACTAAATCAGCGACGAGTAATATGGAACGGAGGGAGTACTATGCAACAGGAATCATATTTTCATTCAGCTTTGTCCTCATCTGAAAATAAAGTGTTCAAGAAAAACTAATGGTAGCAACTACAAGTGATTGAAATCTATACAGCTGGAATATTAATCAATTGCACACACTGTTGCAGAATTGGGGGATCACGATTCAGAACAGCAGGAGAGCATTACACAATCTAACATAAGGAGACACATAAACAAAGTTGTAGTAGTAAGCTCCGTCAGCGCCAGATTGATGTGAAACACTGGTGAGCTTACTTGGCACATAAGCTTTGGAACTGTTAGACTACTTGTATTGGTCTCCTACGCTATCGGCTTGAGCTGGTCAAGTGTGCCTTATCCCGCCGACGTTGCATGGCGCATGCAGCGCAACTACCCATCGATCTAGGATCGATTGTTGTATTCAGTTAGAGAGTGCGTGTGTATCTTCTTCTCCTCTCACTGATGTAATCTATATATCATTACCCCTTGTGGATGAATACAAGTGTGATGCATCCCAACCTCATCTCAATTCTTAACATGGTATCAGTTTGATCCACCCCACGCTTCCGCCATGGCCACCGAGGTCGACGCCGCCACCGCCGCCGCCGCCTCCTCTCCGGCTACCTCCTCTCCTCCCTCTCCTCCCACTTCATCTCCCCTGCCAACCACCAACCTCCCTCCCGAAACCCCATCTCTGAGTGTCACTTCCGTGCCTCTCCCTCTCCAGACGGCGCCGCCACCGGCCTTCTATCCGACGCCCGCGTATGTGCACGCCATGCGCGTCGAGGGCGCTCACATCAATCTCCCCGTCCGCCTCGCCATGAACGGCGCCAACTACACTGTCTGGCGGGGGATGATGCTGGACGTCATCGATCAGTATGACGTCGCCTCTTGGATCGCGCCAGACTTCGCCGACCACGCCGGCGACGCGAGCTGGAACATCGTCAACAAGGCGGTGAAGCGGTGGTTCCTCGGCGCGATGGTGACGGAGCTCGCCGCCTTCATGCTCGACCGGGAAGCCACCGCCGCCCAGACCTGGGCCTCCGTCGAGGCTCTCTTCGTCAACAACCGTCGGGCGCGACGGTTCCAGCTCCAGACGGAGCTCTCTGAAACTCGTCAAGGGGACTCCTCCGTTTCCATCTTCTGCGCTCGCCTCAAGTCCATCTCCGACCAGCTGCGCGACGCCGGCAAGATCCTGGATGATGACGAGTTGGTCATCCAACTTCTACGCGGCATCAACAAAGATCGTCATCAGACTACTGCCAAAATTATAGAGAAGTCCCCAACTCCCATCCCTTTTGACGTTGCCGTCGGCATGCTTCTGCACGACGAGATCGGCAACAACTTCGCCGGCTCCACCCATCACACCGCCCTCGCTGTCCAGCCGAGGGGTCCGTCGCCCGCGCCCTCGATTGGGGCCTCCGGCGGCCAGGCTCGGCCGCCCGCTGCTGGTCTCAGCGGCGGCAAAGCCTCCTCTCCCTCACCCAACCAAGGACACAACAAATGCCGCCGCTACACCAACAATGGCGGGTATCAGGGGGCCGCGGCTACACCGCCGTGGACGGGGCACGTCTACGCCTACCCGATGGCACTCCCACCTCAACCTCGTCCGGCGCCCGGGATCCTCGGTCCGCGGCGGCCGCACGCCTACGCCGCCTTCGGCGGCCACCTCCAGCAGCCGTCTCCGATGGGCTACCCTCCACTGCAGCAGTACCTGCCGGCGGCGCCTCCTCATCAGAAGTTCCTGCCGGCGCCACATCTTCCGCAGCAGTACCAGGCTCAGCAGCACCAGGCGCAGCCGTACTTCCACCCGCCTGCGGCCGCCATCTCCAACGCCGTCGACCACTCCGCCCTGATGAGCGCTCTGCACAACCTGTCGATCCAGTCGCCCAGCGGTGGCTGGGTTGCGGACTCCGGCGCCTCCTCTCATCTAGCGGCTGATCCCGGTATGCTTTCCTCCGTCGCCGCTTTATCAAATTATCCCCCTGTTTTTGTCGGAAACGGTAGTGCTATGCCTATAAGTCACGTTGGTTCCTCCTGTCTTCCTAACCCTAATCGACCCCTATACCTCAACAACGTACTAGTTGCCCCTAATCTCATTAAAAATTTGCTTTCTGTTCGTCGCTTAACCACTGATAATAACTGCTCCGTTGAATTTGATCCGTTTGGTCTCTCTGTAAAGGATTATCCAACCAAGGTGGAGCTTCTTCGATGCAACAGTGACGGCGAACTGTATGACATCTTCCCTCCGGCCACCTCGTCGTCATCGTCCCCCACCGTCCTCGCCGTCGTCGTCTCCCGCCTCACCGACCTTTGGCACCGGCGTTTGGGCCACCCCGGCGATGCTACTTTTCGTTTAAATAAAACTTTAGAACATTGTAATAAACCTATTTCAGATGGGGACTTGTGTGATGCTTGTCAGACTGGAAAGCATGTCCGCCTCCCTTTTACTTCCTCCACTAGTCGAACTGCTGCACCATTTGATCTTATACATTGCGATGTTTGGACTGCTCCTTTGTCTAGCGCCTCTGGCAGCAAGTATTATCTCCTACTTATTGATGATTTTTCATGCTACCACTGGACTTTTCCTCTCAAACTCAAGTCTGATGTTCCTGCCATTTTTCGTTTCTTTCATTCTTATGTTCGCACCCATTTTGGGCAGACCATACGGACTCTCCAATGCGACAACGGGCGTGAGTTTGATAGCGCACAAAATCGCGACTTCTTTCTTCCCTTCGGTACGGTGATGCGTTTTTCTTGCCCATACACATCTTCCCAGAACGGTAAAGCCGAACGTGCTATTCGCTCGACCAATGACGTGATACGCACCCTTCTGCTCCAAGCCTCCATGCCACCACGCTACTGGGCTGATGCACTCACCACAGCCACTATTCTCCTTAACCTTCGCCCCACGAAGCGTCTCTCTCTCGTCACCCCTCATGAGACCCTTCACAAAACACCACCCACGTACACTCACCTCCGTGTCTTTGGGTGCCTGTGCTACCCTAACACGGAAGCCACCGCCCCTCACAAACTTGCCGCACGCTCGGTCGCTTGTGTCTTCATAGGTTACCCGTGTGATCACAAAGGGTATCGTTGCCTCGATCCCTCTACAGGTCGCGTCTACGTCTCGCGACATGTCACCTTCGATGAGTTCGTCTTTCCCTTCTCACGCACCCCCCAAGACCCCTCGCTAACCGACTTCTCTCATCCAGCCGCACCCACGTCGACTACCACACTGCCGGCCCTTGCCATGGCACCATTCTGTGTCGGTCCGACCGCTCCCACGGCAGCCGTCTCACCTGACCAGAACGCTGCCTCGACAGTCCCTTCACCCCATACGAACGCCGCCCCAGCAGCTTCTTCTCTGCGCTCGCACCCGGCCACATCTCCGGCCTCCACGCCTACGGCCTCCACATCTAGGGACTCTCCCCCGCGCTCGAACACTCCTAACCCTAGTTCTTCCAGCTGCTTGCCGTCCACCAGCCCTGCCTCTCCCTCGTCCGGCAGTCCCCCCACCCCACGACCGCTTCCACCCCGTGTTGTCGCCGTCGCGCCTCCCGCTAACCCTCACAACATGCGCACCCGGGCCAAAACAGGTTTCCACATACCCTCTCGCCGACTCAACTTTCTCGCCGACCTTCAGGGTGCCTCACCACTTCCCCGCACCTACCGCGCAGCCCTGGCCGACCCACGCTGGGCTAGTGCCATGGGTGATGAGTACCGAGCCCTCCTTCAGAACGAAACCTGGTCGCTTGTCCCTCGACCCTCCACGGCTCCGATCATTAGTGGGAAGTGGGTTTTTCGGCATAAGTATAACTCTGACGGATCCCTAGCGCGCTACAAGGCGCGATGGGTCGTTCGCGGTTTTTCTCAAACCGAAGACATTGACTACGACGAAACCTTCTCTCCAGTAGTTAAGCCGATCATCATTCGTGTCGTTCTCTCTCTCGCTACCTCTCACTCGTGGCCCATTCACCAGCTAGACGTTAAAAACGCTTTTCTCCACGGAAACCTTGCCGCGACAGTTTATTGTCAGCAGCCCCTCGGCGAAGATCCGACCGCCCCCTCGCACGTTTGTCTTCTTAAGAAATCCCTTTATGGACTTAAGCAAGCCCCCCGTGCCTGGTTCACTCGCTTTGCCACCTATGCCGCATCCATTGGCTTCGTTGCCTCTAAATGCGACACTTCTCTTTTTATCTACAAATCCACTACCTACACAGCCTACCTCCTCCTATACGTTGATGACATCATTCTCACGGCATCATCTCCGGCGTTTCTCGACTATGTTATTTCTCTCCTTGGTCGCGAGTTCTCCATGACAGATCTTGGCCTTCTCTCTCACTTCCTCGGCGTTGCCGTCTCCCGCTCGTCTTCGGGTCTCCACCTCTCTCAGCGACAGTATGCCTTGGACATCATCGAGCGAGCCGGTATGTCCGACTGTCATCCTGTTCGAACTCCTGTCGATTCGGGCGCCAAACTCTCCATTGCAGACGGTGTCCTTCTCAATAACCCTACTATCTACCGTAGCCTGACCGGTGCCTTGCAGTACATGACGATCACCCGTCCCGATTTGTCCTATGCTGTTCAATAGGCCTGTCTTTTCATGCACGCCCCTCGCTCCTCTCACTACAACCTTGTCAAGCGCATCATACGTTATCTCAAAGGCACCCTAGACTATGGCTTACATCTCTACCCATCATCGCCCACCACTCTTCTTGCCTACTCCGACGCAGACTGGGCTGGCTACCCCGACACTCGACGTTCTACCTCTGGGTTTTGCGTTTTTCTCGGGGATAATTTGATATCTTGGTCGTCGAAGCGACAACTTACTGTTTCCAGGTCTAGCGCTGAGGCGGAGTACCGGGCCGTGGCCCACGTCGTCGCTGAGACGGCTTGGCTACGACAATTATTGGAGGAGCTTCATCAACCCATCGCCAAGTCTACTGTGGTTTATTGTGATAATGTGTCTGCAGTTTATATGTCGGCTAACCCCGTGCAGCACCGACGGACGAAACACATCGAGATCGACATTCATTTCGTCCGTGACAAAGTTTCATTGGGGGAAGTGCGCGTGTTGCATGTTCCTACTTCCTCCCAGTATGCAGACATCTTCACCAAAGGACTGCCTACTGCCACTTTCACACAATTCAGGTCCAGTCTCAACGTTCGGTCCTCCCACGATGAGACTGCGGGGGGCTGTTAGACTACTTGTATTGGTCTCCTACGCTATCGGCTTGAGCTGGTCAAGTGTGCCTTATCCCGCCGACGTTGCATGGCGCATGCAGCGCAACTACCCATCGATCTAGGATCGATTGTTGTATTCAGTTAGAGAGTGCGTGTGTATCTTCTTCTCCTCTCTCACTGATGTAATCTATATATCATTACCCCTTGTGGATGAATACAAGTGTGATGCATCCCAACCTCATCTCAATTCTTAACAGGAACAAACATCATGAAAATGTTCATTAAAAAAACATCAGGAAATTGTTTATGTCAATGATAAAGTCTTAAGAGAAGGTGTTTGATGCTACAATGACTGAATCCAAAGAGATATCGTATCATGCTTAACCCTATGATACATGTGAGCATTGTGTTCAAATCCTAGCACAGGGAACCTACCAAACAAAACATGGAGCACTACCAGACCCTTTAGCAACAGTTGCATGTGGTAGAGAAGAAGGGCCTCACCAGCACAGATTTACAAGTTGGTGAGAAAGATGAGCACAATCACGATGAGCAAACCATCTCAAATCGAGAGAGAGAGGACTCACCAGCACCAAAGGACTCACGAGTTCAATGCCACAGTTCGGCGACACCTCCAGCAAAGAAACGAAGCACAAGTCCCCAGGTATGAAATGCAACACTTCAGCTTCAATACCAACCATGTGGCCCTTGATCATATCAATCAAGATCCCTCACTCTGTAACAACCAACCATGACTTCCAGGTTCCTGTGATATTCAAAAGACCAGGTCAGGTCTCTCTAGTGAACTCACCACAAGACAGGGAAAATGAAACCTACAAACCATTGCCATATTGCAAATAAACATAACTTTGCTGAAACCAATAGCAGATTGCTCGAAAGTGGATCACACTTCATACAAGCAGACCAAGGTAAACATGAAATTAATCATACGGCGTCAATACAGGGTGACAATCATAGCATGCACAGAGATACACTAAGCTGTGCCCGATAATTAGGCATGACTTTGTGTATCATAGAAAGTTACAACGCCATTCCAAACAGCGCCCACGCAAACAAAACACAAGGCTTTCACTACAGCTGAACACCAAATACCAAACCACAGGAACACCAGAAAAGATCATGCACATTCAATGGACTCAATTATAGCCTAAATGAAAAGAGCAGCAGCATTATTACAAGTTTGACCAAATTATTTTGAGCCTAGAAATATAAAACCTCTGACACAGCGAGTACAGAATACAAGTAACCAAATAACCAGCAGGAGTTATCAACTACAATATCCAGATGACAACTATTAGTTACAACCATATGGCATCAAAATCATCAGCTAAGAGAGGTATATCGAGGAAACTGCACGGCAAAAGCACACAATATGGGCCCTTGCACCTCAGTTGCAAGACAGAATCATGATTATTGATAGAGAGCAAGACACTTTGTCTGAACATGTCAATTATATCGACACGGCTCGTCAGCTCGATGGCCAGAACCACCACCTGACCGTAAGCAGGAAGCAGAGCACAGTATGGCCATAGCTCGAAGGTTAGGTCCCTGTGGAGGAAGGAGAGGCCAGAGACTCACTTAAGTAGTGGTAGCTGAGGAGGCAGTCGTGGGATCTGACACCGAGGGTATGGGGCCGACAACCCCGTCATCTCGTTGGAGCAAGAAGCAAGGTGGCGCACCACCGTTGCTGGAGACCACGACGACAACCAACAGGCTGCGCCGACGACAAATCACTAAGTTTGGCACAAAGTTGCTACTGACATGCATCTGGAACACAACACATGGATCTAGTCAACAACAGTTTATCACATCACAGATCCTGGAATGTAGAAGGTAAATGCGTACAAGAAGTCATATGCAACAACTAATTACTTGTAAATATGTTAAAGCAAGCTCATCAATTTATCGATTCAAAGAAAATGCCCAGACTTAACATGCAGCCATCACAAGAAATATACTGCACCATATAGCTGGAAATATATTTAACAGACAAGGGAGCAATCAATATAATCAAAAACCATTTTCTTGATTTTATTGAGCCTTTGACAATCATGAATTCATCCTACTTGTAAGTTTCGGAACAGAAACAACAAAGAATCAGGAAGGCCACAAGCAGTATATCATCGGCTTGATGGCTAAAGCAGATAATCTAGACCAACACAGAGCATAATAAATCCATTCTTATCGCGGTGGCATGATTAAAGGATCTACAATGAACATGAGCATAATATTGACTCCAGGAGCAACCCAAAGACAACTAGGAAACATCGAGCAGCCTAGAATTGTCAACTATCATATCATGATCAGCTAACAGAGGTACAATGAGAGGAATTCCACCTCATGTTGCAAAACAGAATCATGATCATCAACAGGGAGCAAATCACTAAGTGTGAACACATCGGCAGTAAAACCACAGCACCATAGGCCAAACCACCACCACAGACCACAAGCACTAGATCAACTCAATGGACGGAGCAGAGCACATTATTGACATAGCTCAAAGTCTCGAAGGATAGATCAAAGAGCAGACATAGGAAGGACGAAGGAGAGACCGGGGACTTACCTAGGTAGCCGGGGAGGCAGTTGTGGGAGACAAAATCAAGGTTAAGGAGCAACAACCCTACCATGCCCTCGGCAGAAAATGGGAACGTTTTCTACCAAATGCTACAAAAGAATATCATGCACATTGTTTTTAAGGCGTCCGTAAGGCGACGCTTAGGCATCAGGGCGCCCTGCACGCTCAAGGCGTCCAGCTTGCCTTAGGTACCTGAGTAAGGCGTCCACCTTAAGCTTTAAGGTGTCTGCAGCGCTGCTAAGGTGTCCAGGTTGGCGCCCTGGTCCATATTGGACGCCTTGAGCTTGCCAGACAGGAAGGGAAGCAGTTTTAGGTGGGAAACAGAGATGCTGTTGGCGCCAACAGGTAAGAGGGGGGGGAGAGAGAGATAAAGAAACAGCCCCCAATCCACACACACCTCCTCCTCCTTCTCTGGCTCCTCTCCTCCAGCAGATCTGCTCCCTCCTCTGCAGCAGATCCTCTCCAGTAGCTCCTCCTGCCCTCCTCTCCAGCAGCTCCTCATCCTCCTCCTCTCTAGTAGCTCATCCTCCTCCTCTGCAGTACAGCAGCAACCAGCAACAGGCAACAGCAAGGAGCTAGCTCCTCCTGCCCTCCTCTCCAGCAGCTCCTCATCCTCCTCCTCTCTAGTAGCTCATCCTCCTCCTCTGCAGTACAGCAGCAACCAGCAACAGGCAACAGCAAGGAGCCAACTGCCAAGATATACCTCCCCCATCCTCTACTCCTCTCCCTTCTCCCCCACCCTCCTCTGCTCTGTTTCTTCCATGTTCAGTTGTTCACTGCTTGCTGCTTTTCAGTTTTTCATTGCTTCCTGCTTTACTGGTTGCTCACTGCCTCTCTTATAGTGGTTAGTGGATGCCTGGATGGTTAGACTAATGCATGATTACTGTTGGGGAGAAGAGAAAGTGAAAAGAGGATGGATTCTATATGGGCTCTACAACCAGCAGCAAATGCAAGATGTGTAGTGTGTATGCCTACCAAATTCTACTGCTTAGAACTCTCTAAGGCGTCCGCCTTAGCCTCCCCCCCACCAGCGCCTTGCCTCGCCTTACCGCCTTAGAAACATTGATCATGCATAATCCTATGGTACAATGTGCAATCAAATCCTAGCACAGGGAACATACCAAACAAGGCTTGGAACATTACCAAACCCTGTAGCCACAGTGGCATGTGGTAGAAAATGGGCCTAACCACCACAGATGTACAAGACCAATTTCATTGGCAAGGAAGATGAGCACAATCATAATGGCCGGCACCAAAGTCACCCATCGCACAATGGCCAGGCCATCTCAGAGAGAGAGAGAGAGAGAGGAAACGAAGGACTCACCGGCACCAAAGGACTCATGAGTTAATTACCACAGTTTGGCGACACCTCCAGCAAAGAAATAAAGAACAAGTCCCAGGTATGAGATGCATCACTTCAGCTTCACAACCAACCACGTGGCCCTTGAGCATGTCAATCAAGATCCCTCATCTTATAACAACCAACCATGACTTCGAGGTTCCTATAATGATATTCAAAAGACCAGGTCAGGTCTCTCCACAAGACAAGGAAAACAAGACCAACAAACCATTTCCATATTGCAAACGAACACAACTTTGCTAAAACTAATAGCAGATTGCTCAAAGGTGGATCACATTCCATACAAGCAGACCGAGATGAACATGAAATTCATCCTACGGCGTCAATACAGGTGACCATCATAGCATGCACAGAGATACATTAAGCAATGCCTGATAACTAGGCATGACTTTGTGTATCATAAAAGTTACAACCCCGTTTCAAACAGCGCCCCAACCAAACAAAACACAAGGTTTTCACTACAGCTGAATATCAAATACCAAACCATGGAAATCCAGAAAAGATCATACACATTCAATGGACTCAATTATAGCCTAAATCAAAAGGGCGGCATCATTATTACAAGTTTGACTAAGTCATTTTGTGCCTAGAAATATAAAACGACTGACACAGCCAGTACAAAATACTAGTAACCAAATAACCAGCAGGGGTTATCAACTATCATATCCAGATGACAACTATCAGTTACAACCATATGGCATCAAAATCATCAGCTAAGAGAGGGCCATTGCACCTCAGTTGCAAGACAGGATCATGATCGTTAATAGCGAGCAAGTCACTATGCCTGAACATGTAGACAATATCAACATAGCTCATCAGCTCGATGGCCAGAACCACCACAGCACCACAAGCACGTAGAAGAGCACGGTATGGCCATAGCTCGGCTAGGTCCCAGTGTAGGAAGGAGAGGCCAGGGACTCACCTAAGTAGTGTTAGCTGAGGAGACAGTCGTGGGATCTGATACCGAGGTTACGGGGCAACAGCCCAGTCGCCTCGTTGGCGCCAGAAGCAAAGCGGCACACCACCGTTGCTGGAGACTGCGATGACAACTAACAGGTCATGCACGACAAATAACAAAGTTTGGCACCAAGTTGCCACTAACATGCATCTGGAACACAACACATGAATCAAATCAACAACAATTTAGCATATCACAGATCCTGGAATGTAGAAAGGAAATGTGTACAATAAGGGACTATTTATGCCAAGCAACATTAATTTCCATCGCTATTTCGAGTTTGGACAACAGCAAGAGCTACGAACACAATGTAGCTAATGAACATGCATGAATCTACTGCTACAGAAGCATCGTTTCGCAGTACAACATATATAGTTTATTGGTTGAAGTTACATACATACATGCAAGAACGGAAGCAAGCAGCGAAGACTTAGGGACCGATTCAAGTGAAGGCCGAGTAAACAGCGGTGGCCGAAGCACAAAAGTTGGTCCGGCTCAAAAATAGAGTATACAAGCTACACTAGAAAATGAATGAGGAACACCAGAAATCATACAAGTCTACACTAGCTATATATTGTTCCATTATGAGTTCTGACACGGTCGTTCCATCTCATTGGAAGGAACGGGTCCCTTATTGAGGTTACATACATACAAATAGTGCAGAAGTAGTAAAAGTCAGTGGGTGTGCAAGCAAGCAGCTAAGAACTAGGAATCAATCTGAGTCAAAGCCAATTAAACAGCGGTTGCTCAAGTACACAAGTTGGTCCAATTCAAAAAAATAAAGTATACAGGCTAGTGGGAGAAGCAAGACAAATTGGATGGTTAGTGGGAGAAGCAAGATAGACATTTGAAGTCATGGCCGATGTGAAGCAAGATAGACATTTGAAGTCCTGGCCGATGTGAAGCAAGATGGGTTAGGAACTTAGAATGTGCAGCACACACTGGTAACTGAAAGCCGACAACAGAAACCATACATGTCTGTATACGTTAGATAGATATTGTTCCACTTTAAGTTATATTTCGCAGGGACTGTGTTCAAAATAGTGACACTGTTACAAGCATATGAGCGCTGAAAGTACTACACATATATTGAAATTAAAAGTACTACCTTTCTTGCATTGTCATTCTTCAAGTGAGATGGAGCCAGTGACATGAGATAGAGCAGGGGAGAGGAACCACTGGTTTACCTATGCCGGAGTCGAAGAAGAAGCGGCCACTGGAGAGGCAGGGTGGAAGGCTTCGGAGTGAGCGCATTCGCTGGTGATGTTCTCCCCAGCGCACACCACACGGCAGTCTCTAGTGGACCTGCGTGAGGGAACCACATCAGCACAAATCGGACCAGACCAACATCCGGCATCTATACAAGCCTTCTAAATAAAAT
Source organism: Triticum aestivum (assembly GCF_018294505.1). NCBI lineage: Eukaryota > Viridiplantae > Streptophyta > Magnoliopsida > Poales > Poaceae > Triticum > Triticum aestivum. The sequence continues at coordinate 7,309,507 of NC_057806.1, read as the reverse complement.
ACACATACATGAAAAACGTTTTTTGGGCAAGAAAGCTGCAATAGGTAGAAGGGAAAAGCAGTATTGCTGGTCCACAATGCCCTAAATAAGCCTATGGCAATCAAAAAATTATCGTCATCGGTTACCATAAGACACTCACATTAAATAAACAACCATTTGAAGGGAAACTACTTCTAACAGCTAGAACATGTTACTGTATAAAACAGCTATCCTGGGAGACTTGCATAAAAGCACAGTTAACATATTAAGTAAACAGATATTTTCGGAATACTAGATTTCAATGGCTAGAAAAAATTATAATATGAAATAGATATCCTGCAAGAAGATCCGCAGACAAAAGGGGTGTACACAATGCGTAATGAAATTATTAGCACAATGACGACACATTGACCATTTTTACATATAGTGGCAATTGTATTTAAATGTTATGCTAAAGACTGATCAATATGCAAATGCTGATGAACATGAAAAGCAAATAAGATCAGAGTTGTTTAAATTTATGGTTACAAAAAAACATTTTTTGCAGAAGTAAATTGTTGGGCAAGAAATAATTTTTAACAGAAACCTTACTATTTCAGATTGCCCTGGAGAAAAAAGGCAAACAAAGATCATATAACACTATAAAGAGTACATGAGAAAACGTTTTTTTTTTGCCAAGAATGTATTTTTCATGTAATCAGCAGCAGCACTGGTTCGAGTCCTGGAAACAGCAGTAAAGCTGTTACCTTGTAAGCAATATTGTTGGTGAACAATAAGACATAGCCACACCACACTAAACAAATCATTACCATGATCAGTTGCCATAAGACGTAGCCATACTAAATGAACAGTCGTTTGAGGGGAAACTGCATCTAACACCTAGAACAAGATGTTGAATCAAATAGCTAACCTGAGAGACTTGCATAAAAAGAAAGTTGACATACTAAGTAAACATCCATCTTTGTGAAACTTGATGCCCACATCTCTGCCTCCACGTCCAGCAGAAACTTCCATGGGTTACATTCCTGGATGATGCAGATAACAAGTTTGAGAATGCATCCAAATAGCACAATTATTAAGTGAAAGAGATGGAATATTTTTCTGACATAAAAGAAGAAGATTAAACTAGGGAAAATCAAAGACATCCAAGCAAGGATTTAACATCAGCTTGAGCAAGCCGTTTGAAATCAAGCACACAGTAAGTGGAAAATGCTATAAGAATCATGATCACATGACAATAGTATGACATTACACAACGTTTATTCGCAGCTGCACTTGCGACCGTTGACAACCTACCAACTTGAACTCACACAGGATCTACATCAAAGAAATATTTCTACTACTGCAAGTAGACACATAAAAAACAGTTTCAGGGTACAGTGTTTCGCCTTGGATTCATCAAAAAAACAGTTTCAGGGGTAGTCAAACTATAGACTTTGGCATCATAAAATAGGGACAATCCCCTCCTGATAGATCCATTTGCCGGGAAAGAAAGAAAGCGTGACCTTACATTCTCGTTAACTCGAGCTACCTAGCATTAGGGCGGCTAGTAAATAAGAAGATTCTAAGTCATAGGCCAACTGAAATCTCTCCTACCTAAAAAAAATAGTAAGGTTCCCCGTTCCACTCTTTTCATCAAGATCCCACGGTCCCACATACCCCGGATCTTGATTTAAATCAGCGCCATGTACACAAAAAAAAACAAGGTACTCACTGCAACTGAATTACCAAAGCACAAAAACACCTGAAAAGATCATATACATTTGATGGACTCAAATATAGCCTAAATCAAAAGGGCAGCTGCATCATTACAAGTTTAAGTAAGTTATTTTGAGCCTGGAAATATAAAAACTCTGACACAATCAGTACAGTATACTAGTGATCAAATTTTACTATTTCAGATTGCACTGGAGAAAAGAAGGCAAACAAAGATCATAACAGTATTAATAGTACATGAGAAAACGTTTTTGGACAAGAAAGTTTCAATAGATAGAAGGGAAAGCAACATTGCAGGTCCACAATGCCCTGAATAAGTATATTGCAAACAAATAATTACCCTCACGGTTACCATAAGACAGTCATACTAAATAAACATCCATTTGAGGGGAAACTACTTCCAACAACTAGAACAAAACTGTAAAAAAACAATCCTGAGAGACTTGCATAAAAACGACAGTTAACATACTAAGTAAACAAATATTTTTGGGAAGCTAGTTTCAATGGCTAGAACAAAATATAATAGTATGAAATAGATATTCTTCAACAAGATCAGCAGACAAAAGGGGTGTATACAATGCGCAAAGAAATTAGTACCACAAGGACGACACATGGACTATTTTTAAATGTGAATTGAACCAATCTGACAGCAAATGCATGTAGACACGTCTCGTCAATGGCTACTACTGTCCCATTGAATTAAACCAAATAAACTTAAGAAGCCTGATCCAACTGACAGCAAATGCACGTAGACACATCTCGTCAATGTGCTGTCCTAAATACGAAATAAAGTGTGTCAAGTTGTTAATTACACCTACTTACGACAAGCTCAACCTTTCAGGAACTTTAATGTATATTTCCTTGCTATCTACCAAAAAAATTGTATCAACTTATCAAGATATTTAGTCAACCATGCAATCTAGAATAATGGCCGACAATACACACCAGGGCCTAACAATTCAGCCTGCCGAGGTCCAGGATCCAAATAAACCCGCAAACCAGAAAACTACAGAAACAAGGTATAATTAACAGGTACAGGTTCAACATTTTCACCTCAATATGCATACTGATATATCACCATCAATCTACTAGTCATGCAGAGATATACAGGTCCAGATATGTTTTCACTCCAGCAACAATAAGGTCTAACGAATTAAACAGAACTAACATAGTTTCTGTAGTTGATTAATGCATCCAATAATGCAATTGTCGTTACGGAGCAGAATAGACAAGCTCGACTTTCATGAAAGTGAATGCTATTTCCATGCCCGTCTACCAAACAAATTCAGTTAACTGAACAATTAGCAATGCAATGGATCCAAACAAACTTGGGACTTGACTGAGACTTGCAGGAAACTTGAAAATATACATCCAACCTTACGAAATTAGCGATGCAAAGGTCGTATGGATCCAAATGAAGTTGCAATTCAGAAAACTACGGAAACAGTCAACATATATCTAGTTAGTATGCATGCTGATGCCAATATCTTGGTTGTACAGAACCGCATATGGTTTCGCATCAGAAACATCCAAAGTCTCAAAATGAAACTAACATGTAGATGTAGGTGCTGATCAAGGCATCCAATTAATGATGCAACAGTAATTATATTTGTGTATGGCGGAATAAGTAGTAAAGAAAACACAAAGGCTCGAGCTTTTGTAATTGCCTGTAGATCTCCGCGAACGAGCTAACGTAGGGATGAAATCCGAGTAAGTCGCCAGCCAGCACGAGCTCTGTCATTGGGTCCCACACGACCACCTCAGCGGCGCCCTGGGAGCAGAGCAGGACCATCTCGTCGTGGTAGCCCATCTTCTCGGCATGGAACTGGCCGCGCGGTCGCCGGGCACCATGTAGAGCACGGCCACCTCCTTGGCGCTGTGGTCGACGATGAGGTTTCCCTCCTTGCCGGTCTCCTCGACCTCCTGCGGCGGGGGGATGAGGTCGACACATCCCGCGTAGGGGGTGTAGCAGAGGATGTGCGCCAGCCTGATTCGGCTCCGACGATCTCGAGCGCGCAGATGTTCCCATGTCCGGGTGGAGAGCGACCTGGAAGGTGATGACGAGGTTGTGGTTTCTGTAGTACTGGTTAATGCATCCAATAATGCAATTGTCTTTACAGAGCACAATAGACAAGCTCAACTTTCATGAAAGTGAATGCTATTTCCATGCTCGTCTACCAAACAAATTCAGTCAACTGAACAATTAGCAATGCAATGGATCCAAACAAAACTTGGGACATGACTGAGACTTCCAAAAACTTGAAAACATACGGCCAACCTTAAAAAATTAGTCGTGCAAAGGTCGCTTGGATCCAAATAGAGTAGGAATTCAGAAAACTTCAGAGACAGTCAACACATATCTAGTCACTATGCATGCTGATACCAATCGATATCTTGGTTGTACAGAACCGGATATTGTTTCACATCAGAAACATCCAAAGTATCAAAATGAAACTGACCTAACATGTACTACCTCCGTTCTGGTTTATTAGTCCCCGTTGTATTCAGTGCCAAACTTTGACCTTACATTTAACTAAAAAAATGTTAATGCATGTCATAAAAAATAATATAATTGGAAACTATGTTCAAATATGAATCCAACGATATACTTTTGGTGGCATGCGTTTATATTTTGTTAGTTAAATCTCTAGTCAAAATTTGGCACAAAATACAAAGGGGACTTATAAACCAGGACGGAGGTAGTACTTGCGATCAAAGCATCCAATTAATGATGCAACTGTAATTATATTTGTGTGGCAGAATAGTAGGCAAGACACAAAGGCGAACTTTTATAATTACCTGTAGAGAAGATGTCCGCAAATGAGCTGACGTAGGGGATGAAATCCAAGTATTATCAAAGTCTGGCACCATGTAGATCACGGCCACCTCCTTCGTGGAACTGGCCAGCGCGGTCGCCGGGCACCATGTAGATCACGGCCACCTCCTTGGCGCTCTGGTCGACGCAACTTGAAAATATACATCCAGAATTACAAAATTAAGGTCTTATGAATTCAAATAAAGCTCCAAACCAGAGAACTAGGGGAACGGCCAACATGTATCTAATCAATATATGCAAGCTGATATCACCATGGCTCTACTAGTCATGCAAAGTTGGACAGATCCATGATATGGTTCCACATCAGAAACATCCAAGGTCTCACTGCATCTCAAAATGAAACTCACCATACATGTAGGTGCTGACCAAGGCATCCGATTAATAATACAACTGTAATTATACAGAAGAATAGTCCAGAATAATAGGCTCAAACTTTGTAATTACCTGTAGAGATGATCTCCGCGTATGAGCTGACGTAGGGGATGAAATCCAAGTAGTATCTTCCGCCGGAGAGGAGGCCGATGGAGCCTGCCATCGTACGAGTTCAACAGTCGAGTCAATATGCATGCTGATATATCACCATCGATCTACTAGTCATGCAGAGTTGTACGTGTCCATATATGCTTTCACAGCAGCAATAATAAGGTCTAAAAAATTAAAACAGAACTAACTCAGTTGCTGTAGTACTGATTAATGCATCCAATAATGCAGTTGTGGTTATAGATCAGAATTGAGAAGCTCAACTTTCATGGAAGTGAATGCATATTTCCATCCATGCTAGTCTGCCAAACAAATTCAGTCAACTTAACAATTAGCAATGCAATGGATCCAAACAAGCTTGGGACTTGATTGAGACTTTGATGAAACCTGAAAATATACACCCAACCTTACCAAATCAGCCGTGCACGTGCAGTTGCAATTCAGAAAAGTAGAGAAACATTCAACACATATCTAGTCAATATGCATGCTGATCCAATATCTTGGTTGTACAAACCCAGACCCGGGTATGGTGTGCTGATCCAATTAATGATGCAACTGCAATTATATTTCTACGGCAGAATAAGTAGTAGAGAAGACACAGAGGCTCGAGCTTTTGTAATTACCTGTAGAGAAGATGTCCCCGATTGAGCTGACGTAAGGGGATGAAATCCGAGTACTATCAAGGTCTGGCAGCCAGCACGAGCACCTCAGCGGTGCCCTGGGAGCAGAGCAGGACCATCTCGTCATGGTAGCCCATCTTCTCGGCGTGGAACTGGCCGGCGCGGTCGCCGGGCACCACGTAGAGCACGGCCACCTCCTTGGCGCTCTGGTCGGCGCTGAATCTGCCCGGCATCTCGGCGGTCTCCCAGTCCCGGCGGCCCTCGACCTCCTGCGGCAGGGGGTTGAGGTCGATGCATCCCGCTCCCGCGTCGGGGGTGTAGCAGAGGATGTTAACCAGCCTGATGCGGCTCCGACGATCTCGGGCGCACAGATGTCGGCGCCCGCGCGCCAGTCCCATGTCCGGGTGTAGAGCGACCTGGAAGGTGATGACGAGATGGTGGAATCCGCCTACGCCAAGCGCGCAGCCGTCGTCCTTGTCCTCAAAGGCCACGACGGTGGCCGGGGAGGAGAAGAGGGCCGATAGAGGGAGAAGGGGATCTTGCCGGTGACCATGGCGTCGGCACTAGGGTCGGAGCAGCCGGGCCGCATGCAGCTTTCTCCTCACGCGGCTTCAGGGGCGCACGGCCGGGCGGTCGCCGGAGAAGAAGCACGCGGGGGCTCCTCTCCCTTAGCGCGAGATTGTGGATAATCTGGCCCTGGACCATGGCGCCGGCACTAGGGTCGGAGCAGCCGGGCTGCAGGCAGCTTTCTCCTCGCGCGGAAGAGTGGCGTCAGGGGCGCACGGCCGCGCCGTCGCCGGAGAAGAAGCAGGCGGAGGCTCCTCTCCCGTCGCGCGAGATTGTGGAGGATCTGGAGCTGGAGGAGATCGAGCAGGAACCAGACGGAGGAGGCGGACCTTGGGGCGCCATGGCCGCCGCTTGACCTACTCGGTCTGGGGCCTAGGGTTAGGGGGAGAGGGCGCAGCTCTTGGTCTCCGGTGGGAGGCGGCGGGGGAGACGAGGGGAAGAAATGAATCGGGGGAGGAAGAGAGTCTTTTTTTTTTCCTTTTTTCTATTTTTTTAGCTGGGGGTTGGGTAGGGTTTTTCTCGTTTCGTTTCGTTTCGTTTGAACTCTGTGACCGCCAGCCGGACCCCAATTTTTCGGCGGGACTAGTTTTGTTTTGGCCCCAAACAAATTTTTTGGGATCCTTTCGCACATTAGTGTTTCCGGTCGGTGTTCGAAATATCTTTTGAGAATTTTTGAGATGAAAATTCGGACGGCATGCGAAACCCAATCTAGGGTCACCATCATTCACTATCTCTATAACATGCTAGCATACACTCTGATTAAGTCTAAGTTCTACCTGAAGACCATACGTCTAAAGTCGTGATCGGATTTTCATGCGACCGGTGGGCATCAACTCCCCCTCCCCACGAGGCGCGTCATCATCGAGTTTGTGCAATTTGGGGTTCGTGGGTTGTGGACTCCATCCCTATATCATCACATGTAAACCTAGTCAGCTCGGCCCGTGGCCAAAATCCAGGGCAGAGAATATATGCTCTTGCACGGCTTGAAGAGCCCCGTCCACATCCCGCCAGGTCGGTGTGGAAGAATGCGGCGCTGGAGCATGACGTCGATCACGTCCACCAGCTTGACCTTCTTCTTGTCCCTCATGGACTCGATCTTCTTCTTCAACACTGCTACCTCCTCGGGGTTGCCCCAATTCAGGCCCTTTCTCATCCATGAGATGAGCCCCCTCGGAGAATCGGCCGAGAACGCTAGGACCCCAGCCTGGCCTTCGGGCAAGCGGCGCGGTGATGTAGAACCACTCCCGCTGCCACTCCTTGATTGTCTCCACGAAGGTGCCCTCCATCCATGCCCCCTTCTAGAGCTTGCTCATCATTGCCCTGCCGCATTCCGCCAGTTGGGCACTGCTGCTTTTCGGCTTTATGACGAACGTCTTCAGCCATAGGCCAAAGTGCGGCTTGACGCGAAGGAAGGCCTCGCAGATGTTGGTGAACGCCCGTGAGGTGTAGGATGAAATTTGAGGCTAGATGGTGAAAATCTAGCTCGTGGTAAAAACGCATGAAAGGGTGCATGGGAAACCCCAGACCTCGAATGAGGTGGAGGGGAAGATTACCCTCTCCCATGGCTTGGGAGTAGGGATTCGCTGGTTGGGCTCTGGATCCTAGCATACGGCGTTCGCGGGGACGTACCCCGCGGTTCGGAGCTCCTGGATGACGCCTGATGTCTACTACGCAACTTTATTCTTGTAGAAACGTGTTGGGCCTCCAAGCACACAGTTTTGTAGGATAGCAGCAATTTTCCCTCAAGTGGGTTACTTAAGGTTTATCGATCCGTGAGAGGTGTAGAATGAAGATTGGCTCTCTCAAACGACCCTGCAACCAAATACAAGAAATCTCTTGTGTCCCCAACACACCCAATACAATGGCAAATCGTATAGGTGCACTAGTTCAGCGAAGAGATGATGACAAAAGTGTAATATTGATGGTAGAAATATATTTTTATAAAATCTGAATAAATAAAAACAGCAAGGTAGCAAATAGTAAACGGGCAAAAAACGGTATTGCAATGCTTAAAAATGATGCCTAGGGTCCGTAGTTTCGCTAGTGCAATCTCTCAACAGTGCTAATATAATTGGACCATACAACCGTCCCTTGACATGCACCGAAAAATCACTCCAAAGTTCCTATCTAGCGGAGAACATAGGACGGAATTGTTTGTAGAGTATGAAACCACCTCAAAGCTATTCTTCCCGATCAATCTATCCTAGAGTTCGTACTAAAATAACACGAAGCTATTCTTTCCGATCGATCTAACCAAGAGTTCGTACTAAAATAACACCAAAGCAAATTCAGATTCATAATATTCAATCCAACACAAAGAACTTCAAAGAGTGCCCCAAGATTTCTACCGGAGAAACAAAGACAAGAACGTGCATCAACCCCTATGCATAGATTACCCCAATGTCACCTCGGGGATCCGAGAGTTGAGTGCCAAAACATATATCGAGTGAATCAATATAATACCCCATTGTCACCAAGGGTATTCAATTGCAAGACATATATCAAGTGTTCTCGAATCCATAAAAGTATTCAATCCGATAACAATGAAATCTCAAAGGGAAAAACTCAATTCATCACAACAAGATAGAGAGGAAACACCATATGATCCGACTATATTAACAAAGCCCGCGATACATCAAGATCGTGACATCTCAAGAACACGAGAGAGAGAGAGAGAGAGATTAAACACATAGCTACTGGTACAAACCCTCAACCCCGAGGGTGGACTACTCCCTCCTCATCGTGGTGGCCGCCGGGATGATGAAGATGGCCACCGGTGATGCTTTCTCCCCTCCATCAGGGTGCCGGAAAGGGTCTAGATTGGTTTTCTGTGGCTAACCCCGGGGGTTTTTGGAATATTTGTGAATTTATAGGGTAAAAAGGGGGTGCGGGAGGCCACCGAGGTGGGCACAACCCACCAGGGCGCGCCTTGGTGGGTTGTGCCCCCCTCGGGGCACCCCCCAGGTGCTGCTCTGGCCCATCGGGAGTCTTCTGGTCCATAAAAATCCACAAAAAGTTTCGCGGTGTTTGGACTCCATTTGATATTGATTTTCTACGATGTAAAAAACAAGCAAAAAACAGCAACTAGCACCGGGTACCGGGTCAATAGGTTAGTCCCGAAGAATGATATAAAGTTGCTATAAAATTATTGTAAAACATCCAAGAATGATAATATAACAGCATGAATACTTCATAAATTATAGATACGTTGGAGACGTATCAGCATCCCCAAGCTTAATTCCTACTCGTCCTCGAGTAAGTAAATGATAAAAGAGATAATTTATGAAGTGTGAATGCTAGCAAAGTGCATAAGTTTGATCAATGATAATTTCAATCACTTTTCCTAGCATCAAAACAGCAATTCTTTCTTATAAAACTTCTCATGTTATAGTAGCAACCAATTCACATGTTAAGGTTCAAACAATAACTTCTCTTGAAACTCAACAACCTATGTTCTCAGTCACCAAGCAATTGCAACTCAACTTATTCAACAGAGTCCAAGTAAGAGCTCCACATACTCAACCATCATATAGTCTTCTATGATTGCTAACACTCATCGCATACACATGAGCAAAACGTTTCAACTGGACACATAGAAAGATAGGGGCTTATAATTTCGCCTCCCAACGTATTCACCTCAAGGATGATGTCAACAATAATAACTCATGCTACCCATATCCTGTTGGGGAACGTAGTAATTTAAAAAAAATTCCTACGCACACGCAAGATCATGGTGATGCATAGCAATGAGGGGGAGAGTCTGATCTACGTACCCTTGTAGATCGCAAGCGGAAGCGTTATATCAACGCGGTTGATGTAGTCGAACGTCTTCACGATCCGACCGATCCAAGTACCGAAAGCACAGCACCTCCGAGTTTTGCACACGTACGGCTCGGTGACGTCCTCGCCTTCTCGATCCAGCAAGAGGGGCGAAGTAGTAGATGAGTTCCGGCAGCACGACGGCATGGTGACGGTGTTGGTGAAGAACAATCTCCGCAGGGCTTCGCCTAAGCACTACGAAAACTATGACGGAGGATAAACTAGAGGGAACGGGGTTGCCGGCACACGACTTGGTGTTTCTTGATGTATCTTTTGTGCTAGCCCTGCCCCTCTATTTATATGTTGAGCCCTGGGGTCGAAACTTGGAGTAAAAGCCTCCACAAAGTCGGTTTCACCCGAAAGGCAAGAGTCCTTCTCAGACTCCAGGGCTAGACACCAGGGCATCTGGCCCCTGGACTCCGCAAAACTTCCTTTTACACTTTCCAAAAACCTTGTGGGCTTTCCCCTTTGGCCCAAATAAAGTGCTCTCGTACCCAAACATTTTGGGAAACATCCGGAACCCCTTCCGGTGATTTCCGGAACCCTTCCGGTGACCAAACACTATTATCCCATATATCAAACTTTGTCTCTGGACCATTCCGGAGTTCCTCGTCATATCCGTGATCTCATCCCGGACTCCGAACAACATTCGGTCACCAACATACATAACTCACATAGTACTATATCGTCAACGAACGTTAAGCGTGCGGACCCTACGGGTTCGAGAACTATGTAGACATGACCGAGACACCTCTCTGGTCAATAACCAATAGCGGGACCTGGATGCCCATATTGGCTCCTACATATTCTACGAAGATCTTTACCGGTCAGACCGCATAACAACACGTTGTTCCCTTTGTCATCGGTATGTTACTTGCCCGAGATTCGATTGTCGGTATCCAATACCTAGTTTAATCTCATTACCGGCAAGTCTCTTTACTCGTTCCGTAATACATCATCTTACAACTAACATATTAGTTGCAGTGCTTGCAAGGCTTATGTGATGTGCATTACCGAGAGGGCCCAAAGATACCTCTCCGACAATCGGAGTGACAAATCCTATTCTCGAAATACGCCAACCCAACATCTACCTTTGGAGACACCTGTAGTACTCCTTTATAATCACCCAGTTACGTTGTGACGTTTGGTAGCACCCAAAGTGTTCCTCCGGTAAACGGGAGTTGCATAATCTCATAGTCATAGGAACATGTATAAGTCATGAAGAAAGCAATAGAAACATACTAAACGATCGGGTGCTAAGCTAATGGAATGGGTCATGTCAATCAGATCATTCATCTAATGATGTGATCCCGTTAATCAAATAACAACTCTTTGTCCATGGTTAGGAAACATAACCATCTTTGATTAATGAGCTAGTCAAGTAGAGGCATACTAGTGACACTCTGCTTGTCTATGTATTCACACATGTATTATGTTTCCGGTTAATACAATTCTAGCATGAATAATAAACATTTATCATGAAATAAGGAAATAAATAATAACTTTATTATTGCCTCTAGGGCATATTTCCTTCAGTCTCCCACTTGCACCAGAGTCAATAATCTAGTTCACATCGCCATGTGATTTAACAGCAATAGTTCACATCACCATGTGATTAACACCCATAGTCCACATCGATATGTGACCAACACCCAAAGGGTTTACTAGAGTCAGTAATCTAGTTCACATCGCTATGTGATTAACACCCAAAGAGTACTAAGGTGTGATCATGTTTTGCTTGTGAGATAATTTTAGTCACCGGGTCTGTTATATTCAGATCCGTAAGTATTTTGCAAATATTTATGTCAACAATGCTCTGCACGGAGCTACTCTAGCTAATTGCTCCCACTTTCAATATGTATCTAGATTGAGACTTAGATTCATCTAGATTAGTGTCAAAACTTGCATCGACGTAACCCTTTACGACGAACCTTTTGTCACCTCCGTAATCGAGAAACATATCCTTATTCCAGTAAGGATAATTTTGACCGTTGTCCATTGATCTACTCCTAGATCACTATTGTACTCCCTCTCTTAACACAGTGTATGGTATACAATAGATCTGGTACACAGCATGGCATACTTTATAGAACCTATGACTGAGGCATAGGGAATGATCTCACACTATGATAGCAACCTTTATTATGCAGTTTGTCGCTTTTATTCTTTGTCATCACAAGTTCGTACAACGCTCAATTATCTCTTACACTAAATGATCTCACACTTTTAGAAGCAATTTTTTTGCTTTATTGCACCGATGACAACTTACTTGAAGGATCTTGCTCAACCCTTAGGTATGTATGGTGGACTCTTGAAAATAAGATCTGGGTTTAAGGGTTTTTGGATGCACAAGTAGTATCTCTACTTGGTGCGAAATTTTTGGCTAGCAAAGATGGGGGGCAAGCACCACATGTTGAAGGATCTATGACAATATAACTTACATGTGAATATGAACAAACATAAACCATTACGTTGTCTTCCTTGTCCAACGTCAACAATTTTGGCATGTAATATTTTGATGGGGGCTCACAATCACAAAAGATTTCCATGATAGTGTATTTATATGTGAAAGTTCTCTTCCTTATACTAATTATTCGTGAATTGTTTGTATGACCAATATTGTGATTGTCAAGCCTCAAAAGATTTCACTTTCTAAACCACTAGGCATGATATGATTTCAACTTCATGACATTCAATTTATTTACTCATAGGATATAAGTGAAGTTCAAGAGTAAATGACAAGCTACTCCAAAAAGATATAAGTGAAGATCCTGAGCATAATATTTCTTTCTCTCAAATTAATTGAAGTGAAGAAAGAGATAATTTCTTCAAATATACTAAAGCACACCATGCTCAAAAAGATATAAGTGAAGCACTAGAGCAATTCCATAGAAAAGAGCTTCGTTGACGGGATGTGAATGTCGCTTACTTAGCCTCCCTAGCAACTATTTGAGGACTCTATTTTATTTAAAAACTTTCAGATCTAAGTACTTTATTAAAAAAAGCAAGCAAAACAAAATAAAATGACAATCCAAGAATAGCACGCATCATGTGAAGAAGCACAAACTTAGGCTCAACCGATACTAAACAATAATTGTTGAAGAAAAATGTGGGATGCCTACCGGGGCATCCCCAAGCTTAGATGCTTGAGACTTCTTGACATATTATCTTGGGGTGCCATGGGCATCCCCAAGATCGAGCTTTTGTGTCTCCTTAATTCTTCTCATATCACAGTTTTCCTAAATCTCAAAAGCTTCATCCACAGAAAACTCAACATGAACTCGTGAGATAAGTTAGTATAAACCAATGCAAAAACCTTATCATTCTCTACTATAGCAAATCACTGAAATTATTATTCAACATTGCACACTAAATGCCTATGCATATTTAATACTCATATCCTCAAATAGAATCATTAAACAAGCAAACATATGCAAACAATGCAAACATAATAACAATCTGCCAAAACAGTACAGTCTGTAAAGAATGCAAGAGTATCAATACTTACCTAACTCCAAAAATTATGAAAATTTACCACACTGTATAAAATTTATTAGAGCTTATTTTGCAAAAAGTTTAAACATTTTATCACATTTTGACTTTTCTAGGGAATTTTTGCAACAGCGGTGAACTTTCTGCTTTTCAAACAGCAACATGTATACTTGTAAAATAAGCATAGTAAAGGCTATCAATGCCAGTTTTATTGAAATAAAAGATGCAAAAAATTATTCTAAATAACAGCAAGCAAATCCTAACAAAATAAATTGATGCTCCAAGTAAAACTCATATCATGTGACAAATGAAAAACATAGCTCCAAGAGAGGTTACCGATAATGTTGAAGACGAAAGAGGGGATGCTTTCCGGGGCATCCCCAAGCTTAGTTGCTTGGATATTCCTTGAATATTACCTTGGGGTGCCTTGGGCATCCCCAAGCTTAGGGTCTTGTCACTCCTTATTCTCCTCATATCGACACCTCACCCAAAACTTGAAAACTTCAATCACACAAAACTTAACGGAACTTTGTGAGATAGGTTAGTATGATAAAGAGCAAACCATTCCACTTTTGGTACTGTCAAAACAAGATCCATAATTGTTTCCACATAGTGCCTACTGTGGCATATCATTTCCACAATTTATATTGAGCAATATAAGCCATGAAAACTAGAAAACAAGCAAACTATGCATTGAAAACAGAATCTGTCAAAAACAAAACAGTCTGTAGTAATATGTACTCCAACCATACTTCTGCCACTCCCAAAATTCTAAAAAATTACGAAAACCTGAGCAATTTTTCCTATTAATATTCTGCAAAAAGAATCAGCATTTTATCACGTTTCTGTTAAAAACAAGAATTGTTTTCCTGAGCGCAAAAGTTTCTGTTTTTCAGCAACATCAAATCAACTATCACCGTAAGCCATCCCAAAGGTCTTACTTGGCAATTTATTAAAACGAAAGCAATAAAATATGATTACTACAGTAGTCTAATCATGTGAGCACACAAAAACAGTAGGTAAAAGTGTTGGGTTGTCTCCCAACAAGCGCTTTTCTTTAATGCATTTTAGCTAGGCATGATGATTTCAATGATGCTCACATAAAAGATAAGAATTGAAACATAACAAGAGCATCATGAAACACGGCAAGCACATTTAAGCCTAACCCACTTTCTATGCATAGGGATTTTGTGAGCAAACAACTTATGGAAACAAGAATCAACTAGCATAGGAAGGCAAAACAAGCAAAACTTCAAGATTTTCAACACATGGAGGAAACTTGATATTATTGAAATATATATATGAGCATATCTTCCCCTCTCATAATAATTTTCAGTATCATCATGAATGAATTCAACAATATAACTATCACATAAAGCACTCTTTTCATGATGCATAAGCATAGAAATTTTATTACTCTCCACATAAGCAAATTTATTCCCATGAATAGTAGTGGGAGCAAACTCAACAAATAACTATCATGTGATTGAAAATTAAAATCATAATGACAAGTTTCATGGTTATCATTATTCTTTATAGCATACACGTCATCACCATAATCATCATAAATAACAACTTTGTTCTCATCATAATCAATTGAAACCTCTTCCAAAATAGTGGATTCATCACTAAATAAAGTCATGACCTCTCCGAATCCACTTTCATCATTATAATCATCATAAACAGGAGGCATGCAATGATTATAACAAATTTGCACATCAAATCCTGGGGGACTAAAAATATCATCTTCATCAAATATAGCACCCCCAAGCTTATAGCTTTGCATATTGTTAGCATCATGGATATTCAAAGAGTTCATACCAACAATATTGCAATCATGCTCATCATTCAAAGATTTTTTGTCAAACATTTCATAGAATTCTTCCTCTGTCAATTAAGCACAATTTTCCTTTCCATCATTTTCACGAAAGACATTAGAAAGATGAACAATATGATGCAACCTCAATTCCATTTTTTGTAGTTTTATTTTTATAAACTAAACAAGCGATAAAACAAGAAACTAAAAGATTAAATTGCAAGATCTAAAGATATACCTTCAAGCACTCACCTCCTCGGCAACAACGCCAGAAAAGAGCTTGATGTCTACTACGCAACTTTATTCTTGTAGACACGTGTTGGGCCTCCAAGCGCAGAGTTTTGTAGGATAGTAGCAATTTTCCCTCAAGTGGATGACCTAAGGTTTATCAATCCGTGAGAGGTGTAGGATGAAGATGGCCTCTCTCAAACGACCCTGCAACCAAATGCAAGAAATCTCTTGTGTCCCCAACACACCCAATACAATGGCAAATTGTATAGGTGCACTAGTTCGGCAAAGATATGATGATAAACGTGTAATATTTTTATAATCTGAATAAATAAGAACAACAAGGTAGCAAATAGTAAACGGGCACAAGAATGGTATTGCAATGCTTAAAAATGATGCCTAGGGTCTGTACTTTCGCTAGTGCAATCTCTCAACGGTGCTAATATAATTGGATCATATAACCGTCCCTCAACGTGCAACGAAGAATCACTCCAAAGTTCCTATCTAGCGGAGAACATAAGACGGAATTGTTTGTAGGGTACGAAACCACCTCAAAGCTATTCTTCCCGATCAATCTATCCTAGAGCTCGTACTAAAATAACATGAAGCTATTCTTTCTGATCGATCTAACCAAGAGTTCATACTAAAATAACACCAAAGCAAATTCAGATTCATAATAATCAATCCAACACAAAGAACTTCAAAGAGTGCCCCAAGATTACTACCGGATAATCAAAGACAAGAACATGCATCAACCCCTATGCATAGATTACCCCAATGTCACCTCGGGAATCCGTGAGTTGATTGCCAAAACATAAATCAAGTGAATCAATACGATACCCCATTGTCACCACGAGTATTCAATTGCAAGACATATATCAAGTGTTCTCAAATCCATAAAAGTATTCAATCCGATAACAACGAAATCTCAAAGGGAAAAACTTAATTTATCACAACAAGATAGAGAGGGTAAAACACCATATGATCTGACTATATTAACAAAGCCCGTGATAGATCAAGATCGTGACATCTGAACAACACGAGAGAGAGATTAAACACATAGCTACGGGTACGAACCCTCAACCCCGAGGGTGGACTACTCCCTCCTCATCGTGGTGGCCGCCGGGATGATGAAGATGGCCACCGGTGATGATTTCCCCCCTCTGGCAGGTGCCGAAAAGGGTCTAGATTGGTTTCGATGGCTACAGAGCCTTGTGGCGGCGGAAATTCTAATCTAGGTTAACCCTGAGGAGTTTTGGAATATTTGTGAATTTATAGGCTAAAGAGGGAGTGCGGGAGGCCACCGAGGTTGGCACTGTTGGGGAATTTCAAAAAAATTCCTACGCACACGTAAGATCATGGTGATGCATAGCAACGAGAGGGGAGAGTATCGTCTACGTACCGTCGTAGACCGTAAGCGGAAGCGTTATGACAATGCGGTTGATGTAGTCGTACGTCTTCATGATCGACCGATCTAGCACCGAAGGTACGACACCTCCGTGATCTGCACACGTTCAGCTCGTTGACGTCCCGCGAACTCACGATCTAGTAGAGCTTCGAGGGAGAGTTTCGTCAGCACGATGGCGTGATGACGGTGATGACGTTGCTACCGGAACAGGGCTTCGCCTAAGCACCGCTACGATATTACTAAGGTGGATTATGGTGGAGGGGGGAACCGCACATGGCTAAAAGATCAATGATCAACTTGTGTGTCTATGGGGTGCCCCCTCCCCCGTATATAAAGGAGTGGAGGAGGGGGAGGGCCGGCCCTCCTATGGCATGCCCCATGGGGAGTCCTACTCCCACCGGGAGTAGGATTCCCCCCTTTCCATGTAGTAGGAGTAGGAGAAGGAAGGAGGAAAAAGGGAGAAGGAAAGGGGGGTGTCGCCCCCCTTCCTAGTCCAATTCGGACCAGAGGGGAAGGGAGCGCGCGGCCTGCCCTGGCAGCCCCTCCCACTACAAAAAAATACACTTCCGTGATGATACGTGTTTGTCACAGTAGGTCGCATTTTTTGTCATGCGTGTACATCCATGACAAATTTATGACAGAATCAAGATAGTCATACCTGTGCTGTCGTAGAAGTGTTCCATGACATTACCAAAATTATCATCACGGAAGTGTCCACTTCCATGACGATAAATCGCGCGTCACAGAAGTGCTTTCGTCAAGGGTGACCAACACGTGGCATCCACCGTAACAGAACGCCGTTAAGCTATCGGGTCGGTTTTTGGATTTGATAACCCGTTAACAGCCCCGACCAATGGGGATTTTCCACGTGTAAAATCATCATTGGCTAGAGGAAACACGTGTCGGCTCATCGTTGGGACAGATGTCATCCACTCATTGGACAGGAGGCGCCTATGATAGGTCGACACGTGGCACGGCCCAACAGTGGCCCATTCCGGTGAAAAAGGCCGGCCCGGTAAAAATTAGCAGGCCGGCCCATATAAGGCCTACTTGTGTCAGGTCCATTTAAGCCCACGGCCCATACAAGATGTGCCAGTTCGGCCCGTTAAAGATTTGACACCATTGCAGCCCATCGTCAGTTCGAGCCCGTTAACAGCCCGCTATATATTTGGGCTCATTATCGCCCAATGAGATTTCGGCCTGTTAACGGCCCATTTAATGGATGGGCCAATTTTCAGGATGTACATCTTTCGGTCTTTTAGCGACCCATTTAAATGTTGGGCTAATTTCCAGCCCGGTGTGTCTTTCAGCCTGTTGACGGCCCATAAATCTGATGGGCCATTTGTAGTCGGACCTGAGTTTTTGCCTTTTAGCGGCCCATTTAAGTGTTGGGCCAATTTCTGGCCCGGTGTCACTTTTAGCCTGTTGATGGCCCATAAATCAGTTGGGCCATTTGTAGTCAGACCTGAGTTTTAGCCTTTTAGCGACCCATTTAAGTGTTGGGCCAATTCCTGGCCTTGTGTGCCTTTCGGCCTGTTAACGGACCATAAATGACTTGGGCCATTTGTAGTCGGACCTTAGTTTTGGCCTCTTAACGGCCCATGCCCTTCATGGTCCAATACCAGCCCGGTTTCTCTTTCGGCCTGCTAAAGGCCCACAACACAGTTGGGCCATTTACAATACGACCTGACTTTCGGCCTCTTAGCAGCCCATGCTCTTCATGGTCCAGTACAAAGCCCGCTGTCTCTTTTGGCCTGCTAAAGGCCTACAGTATAGTTGGGCCATATGTAGCCCAAACTTAGTAACGGCCTATTAACGGCCTGTGAAATAAATTGGGGCCACCTGTTGCCCGCTTCAATGTCGGCCTGTTAACGACCCGGGAGGTAAGAGGGCCGACCATTAACTTTCGGCCTAGTAATGGCCCATTAACTTAATGGGCCCACTAAAGTTCGTTCATGTCTTTAGGCCAAATTAGATAATTTGAGCCCATTACGACGAGCAAAGGTACGGCATACAAGGAATAACGTTGCACATCCAACATATATTACAGGAAATTACATCCACTCGGCAATCAAAGATTGATGCCAGTGCAAATAAATGAGCAGAACCTAACCATCTACAACGTCACAATCTGCAACCTCAGCACAGATGACGCCCGTAAGCATGTGGGCAAGTTCTTGCTGCTTTGCTACACTGTCTCTGAAAACATTGATCAGTTGTTGTGTCGCACGACTCCGCACCTCTGATTCATCCACCATTTCCATCATTGCTTCAGCCATTAATTGGTTCACAAACATACATTTATTCCGTTGCATTCGAGACAGAGGATACTAAACAGATTCAGATGGCGATTTTGGCAGGCTTGTATTATTGATAGTGGAGAGTGTCTCGACCACTTCATCATAACATAAATTAGGACGGGAACCAAACAGATTAATCATGAGTTACTGCCATATTACCTGGCCTAGATTTACTGGAAAGAAACAATGGGGTTGCCTTGCTGTTTTCAGAGTTTGTCTTCTTATCTTCAGTAGCCTGCACAAAATTAACACACTAGCATTGCTATCATTGGCCAAGTCAGATAATAGGAAAGCAACATTGACACAACGAACGTTTGGGCAACTAGCCTACACCAAATTAACACAATATGGTACAACTATCATCAGCCAGGTAAGGTAATACGAAAGCAACAATGACACAATGAATGAATGGGCAACCAGAGAAGCACTACAATTCAGTAATGTGCGTGATATGAGATAGTACATTCATGCAGCTCCGTATGCAAAACTACCAGGCAATTTTACTTACAAAATTCAACATTGGCGCCTTTAACATTTTGCTACAACTAATTTTAGATCAGATAAAGGTTAGATTCACGCCGATTAACAAAATACATGCTGATGTAAAAATATAGTGATATACAACAGGTACTTACATCAGCATTGGAGCATAGAGAATTCCCGCAAGATATTTTCCTCGAATACGATCCCAATGGAGGAAGTCTTGTATCGTTTAACCTTATTTTTTAAAAGAGAGATGGGTAAGAAACATGTAGAAAATATGATCAGAATGCTATAAAATTTCATGATGCGAGGATACGCACACGCTTCTTAGAATGGACTTGACATTCTTTTGCTAGACTAGAGCTGACTAGTTCTTTGGCCACTGGAATCTACTTATTATTAGTGGGAGTTGGGTTTCTCTGTGCTGGAGCAGTATCTATGAAAAATGGAGTTGGTTTATTATCTCCTGGCGTTTGGATCTTTTGCAAAGACCTGGTTTGTAACCCTTCAGATTCTAACATAGCCATCTTCCCCTTGCATGCCTTATATAGAAGAATGGTGATTCAGTTACAAAACATGCTACAGCAGAGATGGAATAGGTACTGAAGAATAGAAAGGCATAACATATTGACATGTATTCCCTCCATCCGAAAATAAATGGATGGGTCTAGGCGTATTTCAGTTCTAGATACATCCAGTTTTATCCATTTCTGCGACATTTAATCCGGACGGAGGGAGTATGATGTAAGAGCTAGGGATACGACAGGACAACACAGTAAAAAAAACACTGAAAAACCCACTGCATAACCAAAGTATTCAAACCCACTGATATGAGATAGTACACTCATGTAGCTCAGGATGCGAAACTACCAGGCAGTTTTCCTTGCAAAAATCAACATTGTGGCCTTTAATCATACATTTTGCTACAACTAAATTTAGATCAGACAAAGGTTGGATTCACGTTGATTAACAAAATACATGTTGATGTAAAAAGATAGTGATATACAACAGGTACTTACATCTACATTGGAGCACAGAGAATTCCTGCAAGAATCTTTCCTCATAAATGATACCATTGCAGAAAATCTTCTATCTGTTAAGCATATTTTCTAAAAGAGAGATGGGTAAGAAACATGTAGAAAATATGATCAGCATGCTATAAAATTTCATAATGCAAGGATACGCACACGCTTCTTAGAATTGAGTTGACATATTTTTGCTGGACTGGAGCGGACTAGTTCTTTGGCCAGTGGAATCTGCTTATTATCAGTAGGAGTTGGGTTTCTCTGTGCTGGAGCAGTATCTATAAAAACTGGAGTTGGTTTATTATCTCCTGGCATTTGGATCTTTTGCAAAAGTCTTGTTTGTAACCCTTCAGATTCTAACATAGTCGTCTTCCCCTTGCATGCCTGGTATAGAAGAATGGTGCTTTAATTATAAAACATGCGGCAGCAGTGAGATGGAATAGGTACAGAAGAATAGAAAGGCATGACATATTGACATGTATTCCCTCCATCCGGAAAAAAATGGATGGGTCTAGGCGTATTTCAGTTCTAGATACATCCTTTTTAATCCATTTCGGCAACATGTAATCCGGACGGAGGGAGTATGATGTAAGAGCTAGGGATACGACATGACAACACAACAAAAAAACACTAGTTGAATGTAAAACTGTATGCTAGCGGAATACGTACAGAAATAACTAAGGCAACATACACGTGTATGATTGGGAAAATAAGATGGCATTGCAACATAGCACTAGAACAACACTTCAATGTTAAAAACATGGTATGGTAGACAGATGAAGTACATACTGATGAATAACAATGCATAAGATATTCAGAAGCATGATGTCCAAATTAAGCAGATGACATTGCGATAGAGTAGAATGACAGTACTTGAATTTGAAAACATGTTATCATGAATGGAATAGGTACTGAAAAACAGGAAGGCATGACATATTTACATGCATGATCAGCATGCTAAGCACATGGCATTGCAACAGAGTAGATACACTCCAGGACATTATATGCATGTTGTACCCATATCACAGGCCAAGTTAGAGCAAGGACCTTGTGGGGTGAAGAGGATTCATCATCTTTCTACAAGTCCTCTGAAGAACTGCCTTTACATGTTCCATCATATTGGGTATCATTGACATCAAGTTTATTGGCCTTTACATTGCTCCATGAGGTTCTTGTGGATATATCCGTGTGTGCAATTATATCTGACATGCATGGAAGACAACTAGTAGTTAGATTTATGTAATTAGTGCCTGTAGGAGACGACATAAATAGTAGGGCTGGGGTTAACTAGCAGCAACAGGTCTCATAAACTAAAGGGAGAACACATATGAAAGCTACAGAATATGTATCATTTGTACACGAGATTAACTAGATGGCACACAAAAGTATTAAAGAACAACATAGGTAATACTAGAAGTGGTATAATACTATAATCACCAGCCTGTGGGATATCATTGGCTGATGGATGATAACTATGGAACAGCGTTACCTAAAGAACAAGTATCTTAGGTGAACTATGGAACAACGTTAACTCCTGAACAAGACCCGTAAGAGATCAACATGAATATACAGTGAAATGTGATGATCTATTTTCCATGCTTAGATGAATAACAAACCCATAAATGTTGCACACAAGTAAGATGAGGGTACAACCTATCTGGCTGCCATCCATATGAGTGAGCATCATGTGCTGACTTGTCGATGGCCCTGCAGTTGTTGTGGTTGTCCATGTCGGGCACGCGCATTTGATGCAGGGAACTGTTGAGTGGGGACTATAGCTCCCTTCTGGTGTATGCTTCCCTTGTTGGAGCAGCTGCGGTGAGTCCGAAGACGGTGTGTCTGAAGATGCAGATAACGCATAATGTTAAGAACGACATATCTCTTTGATATGAAGAAATACACTAAGAGATCAATAGCAAGGTACGAGAGTGGTCACACGTCTGTTGACTGAAGACTAAATTGGGGTCACAGGATTTTATTTTATTTTGGTACTGTCCGATCTACGCCGGATGGCTGGCCGTCTTGTGCCTCCCGGCTGACACTGTTCGGAATCTTCCCCAAAGAGCCAGCGACCAACAGCAGAGCAGGCTGCTTCCGCCGTCCGTGGCCCCGGCCAAAACCCCGCTCCCCGCCCCACCGCACTGCCATGGTTGCGCCGCCCCCGGGCCAATCCACAAAGACTCCCCGTCATCCAGATTCGCGGCGGCAGTACCTTCAACCCACACAACTCTAAAAGATAGCCATCTAAGCGCTGCTTCCATGGCGAACTTGTGGCCCCGCACCCTTACGTTAGACACCAGCCAACCGGTAGCCTAGGAGCTCCGCCGCCTCGAGGGGTGCTGCTTCCCATTGGGAATAGATTGGCCCAGAATAAAAATTCAGACAACTGACGCCTAAATAAAGTGATTTGAGATGAGGGTGCGACCTATCTAGCGGCATGGTGAAGTAGGCAGGTCAAGCTGCCGAGTCGGTGAGGCCGGCGCGGTTGCGGTGGCGACCGGCGGCAGGGAAAGAGCGATGTCGCGACGGTCGATGGCTACGCTGAAGCAGCGCCAGGACTCTGGACGGATCCGAAGTTGGAGCCGCTCCGGTGCCACGAACAATAGCGGGGGTGAATCGGCTCCGGTACGGTTCACGCGGCCGTCGTCGAGGCAGCACCAGTAGCACGGAGTAAGAGGCACATGGCCCAGTGCACGACGGCAAATGGACAACGTCTCCGGCATTAGGGAGGAGGGCGGCTGTGAAATTGGTGCAGTGGGGGCGCCATGGAGGTGGGGCTGAGGTTTCGCGGCTCGGGAGAAGGGAGCTTCTCGGGGAGAAGGTGATTT